>NC_079227.1:9280188-9295188 GCF_029633865.1 Lampris incognitus
GTGGATGGCGAGAGAGAGATTTTATCCTCGACGTGCGGCCTCTCCGTAGAAAACGCCGCAGAAAGGCGGCGCGGTGCTTCGCATCTGCCCTTGAAACAAAACGCCTCTGAACCAAATAATAACCGGACCACCCAATCCAACGCTCAATGGGGTGGAAAGAGAAAAATATCGTGTTTCCTTTTAAACAATGCCTCTTGGGGGGAAGTGCAGCATTCATTCAGCAAGCATATTGTACAAATTTAGACTACAGCGGGTTATGTCGGGATTACAACACGGTTCCGCCGCGTTGATGGCTTAAAATGCCTTTCATGGCAATGGCAGAACCCCCCCCCCCCACTCGCAAGGAAAGATGCAGTCTTGGTAGGGCGGGAGCAGGCCTGAACATTTTATATTTTCTTGGAAGGGAAACTTTCTCACACAGTATTTTTCTTTTGATGACCTTGTTGTTGTTTTAAAACGCAGCCAGCGACGCCTCCCCCGCTGGGGCGACGGGACGAGGGCCCTTTGAAACCGTACACGCAATGGCAACCCTAATGCAGACGAAAACAAATGCGCACAGAACACACAACATATGTATGCAGTTACGCACACGCAAAAAAAAGCAAAAACACACGTGGAGCCAAGCACACATACGCAGAAACACTACTCGATGCGAGCACACGACAGCAACGAAGGGCGGTTGGGGGGGTTCGTTTCTGCACGAGACCCCTCTCTTTCCCATGCGCCCTTTGGCGAAACAGATTAGACACAGACCCTCATCATGACACCATCTTCGGCCAGCTGAAACCCTACAATGTTAGCGCTGATAGTACATGTGGTCCTGTCAAATGCGCTGATTCGGCTCCGTGCATAGCTGTAGACCACGGACTTCCGGTTTCTACCGCAGCGGTCACACCAGTTTCCTGTTTGTTGGCGTGTGTTATTGACATTGGCATATTTTCTGTGATGCCTGCAAGATTTACCATGGATAAATGTCAACGACATGCCCCAGATAGCATCCGGATGTGGGCCACTTCAGGCAATGATGCGGCACTGATGGCCTTCTTCTGGCCCTGGCAAAATGGGTGTGAGCCTGAAGTGGCCCACATGTATAATAGCAAATATGGCCCAAATATGCCAAATGAAATGTGGGCCTTTTTTTGGCAAAGATGCGGTGCTCTCGGCAACATTTAATCGGGATGTGACCCTGAAGTGGCCCGTGTGGTAAATGGTGAATATGGCCCAAATATCACAAAACAAATATGGGCCACCTTTGGCAAATATATGGCACATGCAGCATTGCTATGGCTTGGTTCTGGCCCAGATCTAGCACACAAGAGCGGACCGCCCAAGTGCCATCCACTGCCCAAGTGCATTCCATGCGGTATGTGGGCTGGATGAAGTGTTGGATGTGGGACGGGTCCAGGCCACAGCAATTTTGCTATCTGGGGCACTGCACCTACCAGCAAATGGGTGAAACGTTTCAACTTGAAACGTTTCACCCGTTTGCTGGTAGGTGCAGGTGAAAGTTTGTCGACAATTCTGTGCGTGTCGTTGACATTTATCCACGGTAAATCTTGCAAGCATCGCGAAAAATGTGCCACTGTCAATAGCACATGCCAACAAACAGGAAGCTGGTATGACCACTGCAGTAGAAACTGGAAGTCGGTGGACTACAGTTATGCACAGAATGGATGGATAAGAGGTTCAACTCTCACTGGGTCAACCTTGGGGTCAAAGGTAACCACTGAAATTAAATTGGGCTGAGATGGTATATCATTAAGTCCACATACACATTTATATTATTGGCGAGGAATACGAGGGGATTAAGAATTCGACTTAATTCTGTGCTTTAGACAAGAGGACATAAAAATGACGAGTACAAAAAGAGCGTTTCTAAAAATACCCACACGAGAGCATCTACGACTGTTTTAAGTGAGTGCTGAAGTACTCTGTGAATCCATTGCAAATCCTAAATTTGCCCCCCTCATCCCCAATTATAGGGACGCGGTTTAAGTGTTTGGCCCACCGAGCCTCGTGCTCGTGAGAAAACAGCCGCTAGCTAAAGGCAGCAGAAAGTGCACGTTGCCCTGCGTCCCCCCCCCCCCCAACTTCAGTTCTCCTGGGGTAAGTTGAAGTAGTGGTATCAAATATCTCAATGCGAGCTGTTTGGCACCGAGGAACAGGCTGACTTCACCGCTCAACACATGCCTCATAGATAGACCGACAGTCAGGAAGCTGAGCCATTAGATGAAGGAAGAGAGAGGGAGGAGGAGGAGGAGGAGGAGAGAGAAAAGGGGGAAGGAAAGAAAAGAAGCAAACACTGGGAAATTGAACGCCAAAAAAACAAAAAAACAAAACAAAAAAAACGACAGTAGCTTTCACTGCGGTTTTAATAAAGTGCACCCTCGAGGATTTTTTCCCCCTGTGCTCAGCTCCTCAGGTCATCGTGCATATTCCAAGTACTTGATATCAAAGCTTTATAATGATGCCAAATCATCTTTAATGGCAACCTGAGTGACGGAGCGCAGCAAGAGTGGTGTTTAGTAGTAGCCTGTAATTAAACAAGTAAGTCAGCCGGAACCTGAAATTAGCTCCATTCAAGTGACGGTTGGCACACACAGTCAAAAGTGTGTGTGTGTGTGTGTGTGTGTACATAGGCTCACAGCTGGGCACACGTGTAATGAAATCTAGATGCAGACGCAGGGGTAAATACCTCACTGAGGCAGAGAATGTGCGTTCTTTCTGATTATCTTGGGTATGACTCAGGTCCAACGCAGCGCCGGAGATAAAGGATGCAACCGTGTACCGCCGCGGTACACCTCTAATCACAGTGAAGAATGTGGAAGATTTTGTGGTTCTTACACAACAGTTACTGAAGTGTGTTTACTTTCTGAAAAAAAAAAAAAAAACACGAGAGAGCAAGGAAGATCAGAAACTAGTCCCCGGGTTGCCACAAATCTCGGAGTAGCAACCCATTAGGCGCTTTGCTAAAATATATAGGGGGGGAAAAAAAGCAGGCAGAGCTTTTGGATTTAATTGCAGAAGCATATTGTACATTTAAGCTAGCCAAGAAGAGTTGGGCTCTATTCTCACACTCAGTGTTGACGGGACAACGTTAAATCTGGCATCGGGGGAAGAAAAGTCACTCCCAAAAGTGTTCGAAACTGCAATAAGCGGAGGACCGTCTCGCCATTTCTTTCTAATCAGAGAAAATAAAAACAGCTAAGGGCCAGGAAGCACTGGAAAGAACAACCTGTGGCCCTTTGCCTCCTAAAGAACAGAGAACAGTAAGTCAACAAGACCCGTATTCTGTAGGTTCCTTAATACTCCCCTCCATCTTTCCACCATGACTCGAACCAAATATTGACTGACAGGAAAAAATAAATCGCAGAAAGTATCGGTGCAAGATCTCTTTTGCTACCGTTTGGCAGAGGGGAGGAACTCAAGAGACAAACTGGGATCGCTCTCCCAAAGGGAACTCATCGGTCGTTATGTGCCATTAAGACAATGGATGCTTTCATCCGAAGTGCCTTACACAAGCATTTTTAGTATGTCTGGACCACCTGAGTCTCCTCAGCCTGATTAGGGGCATTTTCTATCTCAGTTGTTTTCGATCAGGTCCTCAAGCACCACCGCCACCGCTAGTTTTCTACCCTGCCAGGTAGTTAATGACATTCACCTGTTGTTCCAGTTATTCCAGCATCCAATCAGGGAGGCTTTAGATCTGTGCTTTGTCCCAAATCCTACCCTAAGCCCCATGGGGTCCATCTCCAAGTCTGCACTATGATGACATCAACAAGAGGCGAACCTATTATGAGCCGATCCTTAAAGGCACATGAGTTTAAAAGCGAATTTTGGGATGTCTTTCTAAGACGTCACAACAGACCAGGACGTTGTTGTAATCCACAAGTCAAACCTGTCAAATAATTTCAAGTGTCAAAAAAATAGCCTATCGAAGGCCAAGCTAACTTTACGGCGGTAGGCTTTGCAAGTTTTTTCAGAGCATTGATCCCAGTGACTCCACGTAAGTCCAATGCAGCTCAATGACACGGTAAATTCATGGCAAGAAGCATTTTACTCATAATTAAATATATTTTTCTCCATTTTTAGGTTATACTCTTTCTGCTTTGTCCACACTTCCATCCGCTATGATTGGTCATCGCAACAACTTTTGGGTAGTAGACCACTGAGAAGTTCACACCAATGTGGGCCTCTCCGAAAAGGCTCATCAAGCTCTCATTGTGGGTGCTCATGGGCACCCTTTGCAACCAGGAAATAAACAATGGGGCACCTTATGGCCTTGCAGACCTCACAAACTCAAATGAAGACCACAAGGCTGCAAATGTACCTTTTAGGACAAGGACCTGATTGAGAACCACTGTGGACTGAGCTGCACAGGGAATAAAACCCAAACCTTGGCTGTGGCGTTGCTGTGCTTTACTCACCTCATTCAGGTTTACATTACCACACAGTCATAGAAAGCAAACATTAACAGGGATGGGGACGTCTTGTAAATCAAGTTGCGAAGAAAATCTTTGTTGTTTAGATCCCTGCAGTGATCACTAACTTGGTCCCTGTACCGCAGTCAGTTGAGACTGAAAAAGTCACTTAGGTGAAAAGTTCCTCTCAATAGATGTTGCGTCCATATGAACTGATTCAACTTTCTGTGATTTCCTTACCTGGATTGTTGAGCATGCATGAAGACATAACTTGCTCAAGCATGCATGAAGACGTAACTTGCTCACTGGTTACCGTAAGAGACGGCAAAGCAAACAATTAGTCACAGCGATCTCTGCTAAAGAGAAGAAAAAAAAACAGGGTAAGGCATTAATCACCAAAGCATATTCTGGGCCAATAAAAGAGTGGTTCTGCTCTACCCTGTACACGTTGACATGTCAACATTAAATCTGGCATCAGAAAATAAATTGCTTGCAGAAGGAGTTTGAAAGTGCCGAGAGGAGAAATCCACTGACTATCTTTGATTTGCTTTTTGAAAACACTGCTGCTGAGGTGTCTTAAAGCAAGGCACTCCTGAGAGGGTATTCCACTAACGGGAGAGCAGTGTGTTGATACGAGGCCATCTCCGGGTGTTAATACATTTTAAACAGTTTCATTGTGCGGCTGAAAACAAGTGCTCTGTCCACCCTCCCTGAAAAACAACAACACATGGCATTCGTCCTGCAGGAGCTTTGCCTTTCATTGTCTCCATCCTCTGATCACTCATCACTCCTCTGTTTTGCTTCGTTTGCCTGCTTTCTGTGCTATTTCCCTTTGCTCCCTTTGCCCTCTCTCTCTCTCTCTCTCTCTCTCCCCCTCACTTACTCACCAGCTCTCACAGTCAGGAAGCAATTCACTAACCCCACTCATCACCACTCCAGTTGTTCGTGTCTCGGGCACTTTTGGCAAGCCATACTGATAAATACCATGACAATTCATATATAGTGACTACAGCATACCATATTAGCCTCAAAATGATGGAGCGTGTGAAAACGGGACGCAAATCCAGGGCCTCTTGACTCGGTACGGTTGCAGTATCCTCCTAAATCCCCCCCTCCCTCAAAATCAAGCATTCCCTCATGGATTCGTGAAAAGGGCCCATTTATAGAAATGAAAAAAGGGGGTCCGTTTTACCAGACTAACTCGGGGGCCGCCAAGGAAAACAATACGCTTAGCCAGAAAAGCTGGAGTCTGTAACACACCGACTTAATTCCATTCTCTCGCATGAAAAGAGAATTAAAAGTTCAGGACTGGCTGGAAAACTCTTGTTTGTCCGAATGGTGTGCGGCTGACGGAGGCACTGACATACACAGCATCGCTCTGCACGGAAATCCACTCGGGGGCAAATCACGTCACACCACAGGGCCGCCGCGGCAGAGCCAAGGCACGTCACGACGACACGTCAAGTGATTTATGGACAGCTGAAGTCAAACGCTGAGAGCTGGATGGAGACGACACGTGAGGGGGATATGTGAGGAGAGCGCGAGGGAGGGTGCAGGGGAAGGGCGGGAGAAACAAGGAGCGCGACTATTGTGCGACTTTATTGTGAACAGAGCAATACGGGGGGTAATTGCCTTAAGTCCGTGATTGGAAATAAGCGCAGATTCTCATCCCGGGTAGCCAACGTTGCACACTTACGTAACATCCTGACTGGACGTTTAACGTTGACGTGGCTGCAGTGGTTCAACGGAGCTAATTTGGCTCGTCTGAATCGTGTGTTTGGCCAACCGACGACCCGCAAAAGCAAGCTAGTGTAAACTGCTAATAAGACACGTTAGCCCCCTAGCTAACAGGTCTGACCCTTTAGCCGAGCGGTTAGCGGTGTCGCCTTGTGGGGCAGTACACCCCGTATCGAATCCCGCACCGGGCAAGAAAGTAACCGGGTTACACTACCATGTCACAGACACTTAGAAACGTTCTCCAAAACACCCGTTTGTTTGAGCCCGTTAACGGATAAGCAGTGAACGGCAGCTCTTCACTCACCTTGACCCAGACGGGGCTAACCGCTGCGCGGGACACACAATGGCTCACCTGGGCGGTACGAGGCAAGCTAACGGCACGGTGAACTTTGACCCCGCCGCACGAGAACTCGGCGTAGCGGTAACCAATCGGATTTCGGCGAAAGGTCCACAGGGAAAATTCTCCCCTTGACTGTTTCCCAGCGATAGGGAGGCGATGCTAGTAAGCCGTGTTGGGTTTTCTAAGCTGTTCTGCCGATGTGCCGAGTGTGAAACGTGGCAGAAATTGTCGGCGTTTCTGGTGTGTGAAAATAATGTTATGTAGAGCCGAAGGAACGGAGAAGATAGTAGGTTCACACTTTAGCCGTGTAGGCAACTTTCTTTAATCCACGGTAAATCAGAGAGAGAACAAAACCACAGCTCGACTGAGCGGAGGTGGCAAGAATAATCAGAAAACTGGCTGGACAACCATAACTTAACCCTGCGTTAACCTGCCAGGGCAACCATGACTTAACCCTTAGTTCCTGGGTTGAATTCTGTCCTCAATACGTGTCCACCACATGAGCCCCCCCAGAATTCGCCCTAGTAATCGAAGTCAGGCAGGCGCGGGGGGACGACAGGCCGTCCGAGGCGGCTCCGGATAACAGGGGCCGGAGTGTCTCTGGGAGGCATTGACGCGGGCCTGTGGAGGTCGGCCTGAGGAGCAGAAGAGGCAGCTCGGGCCTCCACGGGGGGAGGAGGCGGAGCCGGGGGACGACCGCGACGAGGAGGTTGGGCTAACTCCAACGGCTGCGTCAAGTCCAGGTGTGCGGGTTTAACTCGGTCCACTGAAACATGCTCGGCCGTGCCCCCAAAATCCACCACCAGGTGCTTAGTTCCCCGTTCCAGGACGCGGAAGGGGCCGTCATAAGGGGGCTGCAGAGGGGGGCGGTGTGCGTCGTGACGGATGAACACGTAGTCCGCTGACTGCAGACCTGGGGGCACCTGGGACACCGGAGCGCCGTGTTGGGCGGTAGGGACGGGTGTGAAAGCTCTGACCCCGTCCAGCAAGGAGGCTCGTTGGTCCACAGCTGACCAGGGACGCGTTGCATTGGGCATGAAATCGCCTGGGACTCGCAGCGGCGTGCCGTACACCAGCTCCGCAGAGGAGGCTTGTAGGTCGTCCTTCGGGGCGGTCCGCAGGCCCAGCATGACCCATGGGAGCTTGTCGACCCAGTTGCAGTCCTTGAGAGTAGCCCGAAGCGCAGCCTTCATGGACCGGTGGAAGCGCTCACATAGGCCGTTCGCCTGAGGGTGGTAGGCGGTAGTGCGATGAAGCTTGACGCCCAGAGCCTCACCCACAGCATTCCATAGCTCTGAGGTAAACTGTGGCCCGCGGTCAGATGAAAGGTCGGAAGGCGTACCGAAACGTGAGACCCACGACCCAATAAAAGCCCGGGCCACATCAGCAGACGTCGTGGATGCCAGGGGAACAGCTTCAGGCCAGCGCGTAGTCCTGTCCACCACAGTGAAGAGGTAGGTGAACCCATGGGAGGGGGGTAGGGGACCAACCAGGTCGACGTGGACATGGTCAAATCATCTCTCCGGCACTGCGAAGCGTTCCAGGGGCGCCTTAATGTGGCGGTGTATCTTAGCCCGCTGACAGGCAACACACGAGTCGGCCCACGCTTTCACGTCTCTCTTAAGTCCCTCCCACACAAACTTAGCAGAGGTCAGGCGCACGGATGGCTTACCGCCTGGATGAGAGAGGCCGTGCACAGCTTCAAATACGGGGCGTCTCCAGCTGTGCGGGACGATGGGCCTGGGCTGTCCTGTGGAGACGTCACACAGGAGGGTGACACCTGTGTCGCTGAAAGGAACGTCCTGCAGGCGGAGCCCCGTGTCGGAGGCCCGGAGACGGAGGATGCTCGGGTCCGTGGCCTGGTCAGCAGCCATCTGTGCATAGTCAAGGCCTAGGTGGACCGCTCCAATCACTGCCCTAGACAGGCAGTCAGCTACCTGGTTAGACTTACCAGCGACGTGCTGGATGTCGGTAGTGAATTCCGAAATGAAGGAGAGTTGTCGCTGCTGGCGAGCGGACCATGGCTCGGCCGTCTTGGACATGGCAAACGTGAGGGGCTTGTGGTCCACGTACGCAGTAAACTCGCGGCCCTCTAGCAGGAAACGGAAATGCCGGACGGCGAGCCAGAGACCGAGGAGTTCCCTGTCAAAAGTACTATACTTGCGCTCTCGGGGTGTAAGCTGGCGACTGAAAAAGGCCAAAGGCTGTCAAGCCCCCCCCACCCACTGTTCGTGAACCGCACCAACAGCATAGTCCGATGCATCCGTGGTTATGGAAATAGGCGCTGTAGGTGAAGGATGCGCTAGCAGGGTAGCCTGGGAGAGCGCAGCTTTAGTCTCGGTGAACGCACGGTCCCGCTCTGCTGTCCAGTCGACCGCCTGGTTGGGGGACATGCCTTTCAGCGCCTCGTACAGTGGCCGGATGATAAAGGCGGCTCGGGGAATGAAGCGGTGGTAGAATGTCACCATCCCGATGAACTCCCTGAGCGCACGAGCTGTTTGGGAGCGCGGAAAGGCCGCCACCGCTTCCACCTTTGAGGGCAGGGGGACTGCCCCGTCCCCAGTGATGCGGTGCCCGAGGAAATCAATGGCTGTCAGCCCGAACCGGCACTTCGCCGGGTTGACGATCAGCCCATGCTGGCTGAGGCGTGTGAAGAGGGCATGAAGATGGGACAGGTGTTCTTCCTCGGAGGCGCTGGCGATGAGTATGTCGTCCAAATAGACGAAGATGAAAGGAAGGCCACGGAGCACTGAATCCATCAGCCGCTGAAAGGACTGGGCCGCGTTTTTGAGTCCAAATGGCATTCGTAGGAATTCAAATAGGCCGAATGGGGTAGTCACCGCTGTCTTGGGGATGTCTGAGGGGTGCACGGGAACTTGATGATAACCACGGACCAGGTCGACTTTTGAGAAGACGCATTTGCCAGACAGGTTTGCAGAAAAGTCCTGGATATGCGGGACAGGATAGCGGTCGGGCGTGGTGGCGTCATTTAGTCGGCGGTAGTCCCCGCATGGTCGCCAACCTCCATCAGGCTTAGCGACGATGTGGAGTGGGGACGCCCACGGGCTGTCAGAGCGGCGGATGATCCCCATGCGTTCCAGGTGCTCGAACTCAGACTTGGCAATGGCGAGTTTGGCGGGGTCGAGACGCCTGGCTCTGGCGTAGACCGGGGGCCCCTTCGTAGCAATGTGATGCTCCACCCCATGCTTAGCGGTGGGTGCAGAGAAGGTAGGCTGGGTGAGGTCAGGGAACTCAGCGAGGAGGCGGTTGAACTTGTCTGCCTCTGAGAGAGAGTTGGCTAGACCTGCATAGGCCGCTTCCCTCCGCGTACATGCGAAGGAGGAGAAGGTTAAGGCATCGACCAGACGGCTGTTCTGTATGTCCACTAGCAAACCGTAAGCGCACAAAAAATCAGCTCCGAGGAGGGGAAGCGTTACATTGGCGATGACGAACTCCCACGTGAAACGTTGTCCACCAAAACACAGTTCTACAGACCGCACGCCGTAGGTGTGGATAGGGCTGCCGTCAGCCGTCGCCAACTGGGGGCCCCGCTCCCCGCCCATGATGTCGACGTCAGTAGCAGGGAGCACGCTTCTCTGTGCGCCCGTGTCACAAAGAAATCGCCGACCGGAGATGGTGTCGAGGATGAAGAGTAGCCTGCTCGTATCGCCAACACTCATGGCCACTACTGAGTGTTGGCCCTCTCGTTTCCCGTCGGCCTGTAGTTGCAGGGGGAACGGCACCGTTTAGCTTTCGCACCAAATCGAGCGTGGTACATACAGAGTCCAGAGGGCTTGTAGCGGTCTGATGCTGTGGCGCCACCGTCGGGCCACGCCCGCGATGTCGGCGGGGGGCCAGTGAAGGTAGGAGTCAGCACCCCGGCATGGGAGGAACGTTGTGTAGCGACGAAGAATCGGTCAGCCTCCTTTGCCAGCTCACGGGGATCAGTGATGGTGGAGTTAGCGAGCGCAGTCTGGACGTGGGGCGGCATGTTGCGCAGAAACAGCTCCATAAACAGGAAACATGGCTTTTCTTGACCCAGTAGGTTTAACATCCTGCTCATTAGCTCCGATGGTTTGCCATCTCCCAAGCCCTGAATTGCGAAGAGGCGACGTGCTCTCTCCGTTGTTGACAGTTCAAAAGTTTCAAGGAGGAGATGTTTAAGTGCGGCGTATTTACCATCGGCCGGTGGGTTGGTTATGAAACCGCTTATCCTGGAAGCCGTAGCGCACCCCAGCGCTGCCACTACGTAGTAGTACCTGGTCTCGTCTGCTGTTATGTCTCTGAGCGCGAACTGTGCCTCAGCCTGCGCGAACCATGTAGCCGCGGAAGACTCCCAAAACTCCGGCAGTTTAATTGCAACGGCGTTCGTAGCCATAATGTGTGTGGTTTCAGAAAACTTATCCGAAAACCGACGTCGGGGTCACCAGTGTAGAGCCGAAGGAACGGAGAAGACCGTAGGTTCACACTTTAGCCGTGTAGGCAACTTTCTTTAATCCACGGTAAATCAGAGAGAGAACAAAACCACAGCTCGACTGAGCGGAGGTGGCAAGAATAATCAGAAAACTGGCTGGACAACCATAACTTAACCCTGCGTTAACCTGCCAGGGCAACCATGACTTAACCCTTAGTTCCTGGGTTGAATTCTGTCCCCAATACGTGTCCACCACAGTTACGTCTTTAGTTAGTTGTTGATCTAATGCACCTACCATTATCTTGCAGGCGTCGCGGAAAATACGTGTGTAGTGGTTATGGGGCTACATAATTCCCCTTATTGAGCTGGTAGGAACGTTTGTTTGCAGCTGCCGTTTTCTCGGTTCGGGTTTACAGTGACAAACTTCCGCTGCGCGGGTTTTTTTGTTGTTGTAATGGTGGAAGGAATAAATGGTGCACGTTGTGTAGCCGAAAGAGTAAGTTGTCGCGACTCCTGCTTGAGCTCCTCTACGCCATAGTAGACGCCAACAAACAGGAAACCGGTATGATCGCTGCAGCGGAAACCGGAAGTCGGTGGACTACAGTTAGGCACACAGCCGATTTAACTGGGCATACCGGAAGACAACATGCTCAGAGAATTGGAAGAAGCGACGCCAGGCGCTTTCGCCGCTTCCGGTGTGAACTTACCATAAAGCTGATGGAGCACGTCTTACTTGAATCTCGGGCGATGGCGTTAACGTGAACTCTTACCTCAAACGAAATCATATGGGCTATACCAAGTGGTAGAATGTGTAGGGGACAACTACAAGAGAATAGTGGCCAGTAATGATTATAATGTTGTAAACTACTAATAAGACACGTTAGCCCCTAGCTAACGAGTCCAATCCTTTAGCCGAGCGGTTAGTGACGTCGCCTTGTGGAGCAGTACACCTCGTATCGAATCCCGCACCGGGCAAGAAAATAACCGGTTACAATGTCAAATATAAAATGGAAACTCTACTGTCTTGCCACACACTCGCTCATAAAATTTTTTTTGGAGGGGCCGCACACCCCCCCCCCCCAATCTACGCAGATGGTCCAGCTAAACACGAGGCTGAACGTCAGTTTGTGGGTGAGTGAGGAGCCAGGTTCACGAGGTGCGTCGAATAAAAATGGGGGCTGGAGAGACGGATGAATAAAGTGAGGGAGCGAGAAGGAGGGCGGCGAGCACTTGGTGCCAGTCGTCAGTCCATTTGGTCGATTAACGGGGACTGTAACGGCCCCGCTGACTGAGGGGTGATGGGAAAATGACCTTGCCTGTTGGGAAGCCCTTAGAAGTGATGGATGATAGCGAGGACAGAGCATAACTATCTATAACCAGTCCCACTTTCCTCCACAGATCATGTGCATAAACAATAAAGGGGCCTGCCGTTGGTGAAGGCGGGCTATTTTCCCTTTGTCCAAAATAATAAAAAAAGAAAAAAAAATCAAAGTGAACTTAAATTGTACCATTTTGGCCCATTTGCGTATTTCCAGTTTGACTTACTTGTGTTTGTTTTATGTGTTTGTTGTTGTTTTTTTCATCTTTATAAAACCGCCTGTTTTAATATGGACGTTTTCAAACTTGTTTAAACACATTTTCCCTTCTTTCTTTTTTTTTTATTGTTGCTGGCAGCTGGACTACGCTGTAGCACAGGGAGATTTGCTTTAGATAAAAAGTGCATTACAAATAAAATGTTTTATTATGATTATGATTATGATTATTGCTTGCTGCTGCTGCTGCAGAGTTCCAGCCCTGAGAGGGATAATGTAAAGGGGGGGAAATATCACAGCATCAGCGCGGGTTAGATTGCGAGGTCTGCCTGTTACAATGGCTTCCACTGTGCGCTCTATTAATGCACAATGGCTGCAGGGTGTTGGGGGCTGCTCCAATGGCAACGTACCACCTCAAATTAGAACAGAGAAAACGGGGCTGGAAAAGGTAGAAATCAGCTATTCAACAGCCCGTAATTGCCCTTTTCCGTGTATAAGCAAAACGAGTTTCATAAATCAATACAAAAGAGTCCAAACCCGTACTCTTTTAGGAGTAGATGGCTCATGCTTTCTTAACCCCCCTATCCACCCCACTGAAGAGGAAAGACTAATTAAAGATATGAATGGTATGAGTAACTACGAGTAACTCATCTACAGCTTCTGTTGTATGTGCTTCGGACAACGGAAAAGTACTGACCTGATGGAATTTATTATTTTTGTTTACACAGCCATACTGTTTTTACATAGGTTACACGTATAATGTAGTAATGAATATTACCATTTTTTGGTGTGATGGTGAAAATTTGCCTTTATTATACGAAATCCTATTGATTAAGACCGGGCAATGGCTCCCCATCATCATTTACCGTCCTCCAGTGGTACTGCACGGGGATGACGTTTGGATGTTGCCATGCCAGGATAAAGAATTTGGTGCATAAATTAATGATAACAGGAATCTATTTCCTAAAATTCAGCCACCCATCCATCCATCCATTATCCAAGCCACTTATTCCAACCGGGGTTGCGGGGATGCTGGAGCCTAACCCAGCAGCCATTGGGCGACAGGCGGGGAGACCCCCTGGACAGGCCGCCGGTCCATCACAGGGCCATTTCCTAACATTTCTCACGAAATTAGATTCGAAATAGTTGAAAAAAAAATGAAACGAAAGCCACTTTACTTGACATTGTATTCTCACAATGAGTTTGTTCTCAGCGTTTAACCCATCCTATCGTATAGGAGCGGTGGGCAGCTGCAGAGCCCGGGGACCAACTCCAGCCCGTCTTTCCGTTGCCTTGCTCAGGGGCACAGGCAGGAGTATTAACCCTAACATGCATGTCTTTCTGATGATGGGAGGAAACCCACGCAGACACGGGGAGAACATGCAAACTCCACACAGAAAGGACCTGGGACGGCCTGGGGTTCGAACCCAGGGCCTTCTTGCTGTGAGGAACAGGGCTGACCACTGGGCCACTGTGCCGCCCGGTCTGAGGGAGTGTTATTTGCAATGCCAGACAATTCAATATGATGGATCTCAGTTGGATTCGTAAACATGGTATTTTTGCATTTGTAAGCAGCTGTTGTGATGTATCAGTAGTGTGTAGAAGCTCCTATGATTACCTCGATGATATCCTATATATTGCCCAGCACTACTTTTGATTGCAGCACAGGTCCTACTCATGGAGCGGCACGGTTTCCAACCACTTTCGAGGGTCATCCTTGATCTTCTCATCAGGGCTCCTCGTTGTCCGCACGATCCGATGTTTGACCTCGTCCCCCTTTTTGCCACAGGCAACCGCATTGCTGATGAAGAAGAGATGGAAGATATATGGACATCAGTAATAGGTTCTGTCGTAAGGAAACTCGAGCAGGAGAGCAGGTCCGTCCCCGAAGCGTGGACTCAGCTCGAGCGGCAGGTGCTGTCGGGGCCTTCCCTTCTCCAGAGGCCGACCAGACGCAATCACCGCTGGCTTTCGGAAAACACAGCAGCTGCTCCCGGGGCCCAACTGCAGTGGCCTCCAAACACAAACCCCGCGACGTGATTTATAGATGCGGCTGGAGATTTGTTTTCCATCCATCAAATGAGTGGTAAACACGCTGTACGTACATCCTCGCCCTGAGAGGGACCACGTCTGCTAGTGATTTGCCGCGCGGCTTAATTATTTGAGAGAAACTTTCAGTCATGACAAAAGTTGGAGTCATCGCCCTCTCCAAGCTTTCCACAAACATCGTGAGGGGGTGGTGGGTGGGTGGGGGGGGGGGTTGTTTCCAAACCATTCGTCAAACGGAGACACTTGGTTTAGAGTGACTTTGCAAGATTTGCTCTATCAATTTTCTTATTGTAATGAAGCCCTGATAGACTGTTTTATGGGGCCGGGGCGGAGGGAGGACAGACTCATCCTAGCGGAGGACAGGTACTGTTACTGTGATCACATCTTCACTTAAGTAGACTTCAACATCACTGGCTTGAGAAGCCACTTTTTATTGTATTTTCCCCCCTCTTCTCCCCAATTGTACTTGGCCAAGTACACTATTTTCCAAGCCGTCTCGGTCGCCGC
>NC_079227.1:9300188-9344415 GCF_029633865.1 Lampris incognitus
CGTTTTACAACGCGTCATAGGCAGGCTAATGAAGGTAAGTAGTCAGTGATCAAAACAGTTCGAGAACAACAGAGTGTTAGAATAAGATGTCATAACACGTGACTTGTTGGGTTGCCAGTTTGCGATCCCGCGTTTTATCGATGCTAATGAGTTTGCACGGCCGTGCTCTCTGAAACCACGTGACCGGCAAGGACGGCCATTCGCCTTCTCAGCAAATGTATGGAACAAATAACGTGATTGACAGTGTCGGGGAACCGCGTGCGTAAAACGGAGGTTTCCACACAGCGGTGACGGCGACTACGCCTATAACGGGTTAAATATGGGGCCAAGGTTAGGGAGCGGTTACATGTAGGACTAAGGTTGAGTTTAGGGCTACTAGGTATAGGTAATGGTTGGGCTATCTTCGTCTCATCACAAGGTTTCTGAGAAGACTCTCCCCACGTGGGCTCCCAACCTGAAACCCCCCCCAAAAAAGCGTCTTGATTAATGCGTCATTGTTGCATCTTATGGGTGATTTATAACGAATCAGTGAATGGGAAGTTAACATAAGTATACCGTGGGTTCTGTTCCAGCAAGCAATGCAACAAAAAAAAAGAGGAAAAAATGAAAGAAAAGAAAGAAAAGAAAGAAAAAAACCCCCATTTCATAGTCAGCCATTCTTGTGTGGACCGGTATGATCTTAATCTTGCAGCTCTTCACTTACAACTGGCGAGACTCTCGTTGGCTGGACGCACCGAGGCGTCACCATCTGTCATACAGGAGCAATGGATTTCACATCCACCCACGGTCTCCACCCACAGCAGAGAGCGATTGTAGCCCAAACCCGTGGAGTGCGGAGCTGTCACGGACTACCTGGAGGATACCGATCCTGCGGAGACTTCGCGCCGCTGTCGCAAAGACATCGCATCCGCGCGCGCCAGACACTTTCGGCGACTTCGCGGCTTTTCCTCCTTTCCGATTTTCGCCACCCCCCACCCGACGTTTGCGCGGAGTTTCGCTGGATGGGACAGAGTTGAAGGAGCTCCACCATGGCGAGCCTTCTTCTTGCGCGTGCCGCTCTGCACGTGCTGCTGGTCCTGCAGTGCGGTCCGGGGGACGCGGCGGCGGCGGAGGGCGTCGGGGAAGCCGCGCGTCACAGCCGCGCCTCCGCGCACCGGAGCGCAAACCGGGACATGGTCTCCATCAGCATGTTCAAGGTGTACGAGAAGTACAGCAAGGACCCGCGTCGGCAGAAGGACGGCAACACCGTCAGAAGTTTCAAAGCCGTCCCAGGTGACTGACACGACCATTGGGTTTTTCTCCTATTAACCATACTAAAACGCGAGACAATACGACCCAATGCGCGCAATTCTCTCAGGCTGATCCGATAGGCGGAGAAGGCTGATTTCTGCATGCGAGCACACTCTAAACAACACAGAGATTACGCAATATGTCCCCTTGTCATGATAGGGAAGCTGAAAGAAAGCTAAATCATTAAAGAGTCGCGCCGTATTCTCCACATTTCACTCTGTGGAGACCACCGGAACCCAGCTCTACACTATACGGGAGCTGTGCCATGTTCCACGTTTCACGATAGGGGGAAACCATCGAGACCAGAAATGCAGGTGTTTTTGTCAACCACATATTTTCCTTTTGACCCCCCAAAGCACGCAGCGTCCGCAGTTGCACACTGGATGTTGTGATAAGAGTGGTCCGGGGAAGTCGACCGTGCTAGTTCCCCGGTAGCAGTAACAGTCAAGGTGTTAGACAAGAGCCCATTATCACACCCAGGCACCGGCTGCACACGGAAAAGCCTCTAAGGAGCTTTCTCCTATAAGCATTTCCATATGGCACATGCAGGCCCACTGGACGGGCTCGGTGTTTGTCTTGCAGACTGCAGTGGAAGTCTGGGAGACAGCGCCGAGCTGAAGGAGCTGTTATCTAGGCCGAGGCTGAGCTCATCTGAGAGAGGCACTGAACTCGCCGTGTTTTTCAGGCGGCTATTAACGCCACTCAAGTGTGGTGGAAAGGGGTTTCCAAGAGACATATTTAAAAAAAGATATCTGCAGGAAATTGCTGCTGCACTTAAGCTTCCTTCCCAATCTTAATTTTTTTTTGCACCTTTCAACCGTTGAGCATTTCAGAAAGTGTTGCGGTAGCCACGGGCTTCTTTACGGGCCTGGGAGAGAAAACTAATTAGGACTCAGGGGCAGGTTTTCCAGGGGAATGCCAGATAGACGTAAAACGAACGCACAAAGGGGATTTCAACGATTTATCCAGTTTTCAAACTGCATGTCAAGCTCTCCATTAAATTCACCCTCTCTTCTCCTCCGTCCCAACCCCCCAAGGTGTTTCCAAAAGTACGGAGTGGTTCCAGTTCAACCTGTCCTCCATCCAAGACTCGGAGCTCATCCTGTCCGCCTCCTTTCACTTCATGCACAAGCGGCCCCGGCACCACCAGCGACCCTGGATCTGCCGACGCTCCCGCAACCCCTCGTGCGTTTTCCAGACCCTGCAGGCCCCCTCGCCGCAGCTCGTGTTCCGAGGGACGACCCCCAACGCCGCCTCCGTGACGCCGCTGGGAAACGTGACTTTGGTGCCGCTGAAGAGAGGGACGTGGCAGGCGAGGGACATCACCTCGGTGGTGAAACAGGCCGTGGGCACCAATGAGCTTCTGATCACCGTAGAATATGAGTTCGGATCGGCGAGATCCGAGCCGCATCAGAGGAACCCTCCCGGCCAGGAGCCCCTCTCGTCGGCCAACCTGCCGTACATGCTGGTCTACGCCGACGACAGAGCCATCGATGAACCCAACAGCGTGGCCGTGTCGCTGCAGCGGTACGGACCTTTCCCAGCTGGGGAGGACCGGCTCACCTTAACGGACTCGCGCCCTTCCTCTGCAGCTGCAAGGAGTCGGAGGGAGCTCCCTCTGGATGAGATTCAAACCAACCACCTTCCCGAGGTTCACTTCAACACCTTGAAGAACCACGAACTCTGGCAGAGCACCTATCTCCCGCCTAAGGCCAAGGCGGCGGCCAAACATGGCCGTAAGCAGGGCCAGGAGCTGGGCGAGGCCCCGGGTAAGCCTCAGGTGCTGAGCTTCGACGAGAAGACCATGAAGAAGGCCAGGAGGAGGCAGTGGAGCGAGCCCAGGGTGTGCGCCAGGAGGTACCTGCGGGTGGATTTCGCCGACATCGGGTGGAGCGAGTGGGTTCTGGCTCCTAAGGCCTTCGACGCCTACTACTGCGCTGGCACCTGTGGATTCCCCATCCCTAAAGTAAGTCGGAGAGTTTTACGGAGAGAGAAATAGTCACAATTTTCAACGTTGCCTTTATATGACTGTATGTTACAGGGATAACCCTCCATTAGCAGCCATAATATTTCTGTGTCTCTGGGGGGGGGGGGGGAGCAACGCTGAACTTGTGCAGAAAAGTGTCGACGGCATACAGAAACCGTGAAAGTGAAAACTACACCCTTACTTCCGGGTGTGCTGCCACCTTTGGTGGGCTACACTGAAATAGACCGCGTTGCATAAGAGAATACAAATACCAGCACTACATACAGCTGCTATAGTGAATGTCACTGCATGCCAGAGCCGGCGATTCACAGATTGTCCGCCAGTGGCGTCACTGGATGACACGTCCCTGGATTTAATCGGCACGTAGACTCGAGTAAGCACTGGTTGATGTGAACTACACCGTGGTGACTGAGTAAAGAGCCCCTGAAATGGGAAATATATGTTCACTGTGGAACAGGAATAATCCTGCATATGAAACAACCCTTCCATGTCTCTCCCTCTCTCTCTCTCTCTCTCTGTCGCTTTCTCTCCCTCCTTCAGGTGGTCCGTCCTTCCAACCACGCCACCATCCAGAGCATCGTCAGGGCGGTGGGGATCGTCCCAGGCGTCCCGGAGCCCTGCTGCGTCCCCGACAAGATGAGTCCTCTCAGCGTGCTTTTCCTCGACCAAAACAGGAACATGGTCCTCAAGGTCTATCCGGCCATGTCCGTGGACACCTGCTCCTGTCGGTAGGACTCGGACCAGGACCGGGGGACCTGAAACCGACGAGGATGTGCCTCCTCATGAAGGACATCTTGGGGAAGACTTAGATTCAGCAGCAGATCAATGCAACGTGGAATATCTGGGGATTAGGCGCGTCTCTGCAGGGAGATTAAAGACAGTGCGGGTGATTTTGGGAGAGCCGTGGTACTCTCAGTGCTACGGTTGACTTTCCCAGGACAAGTGGAAGCCGGGAAGGACTCTTAGCCACTCGAAATTCCCTTTTTTTTTTTTTGAGGAACTTTCCACGTTTTGATGGATTCTGAACCATGTGTGGTCCTTCATATAGTGTTTCTGACTCGCCTCAGAATTGAATACTGGAATTTCCCCTTTAACCCAGAGACTCGGGAGCTACAGTGGACATGGAGCCTGCACGGAAGTGCATTTACACCCAACAAAAATAACCAACTCTTATCCTGTAAATAGCCCTGTTACTCATACAGTTACACGGTACCCACATGGTGTCAGTATGTGATGAGGTGAAGTGCTGCAGCGTAGTTGAACGCCTCCTGTACGCCAACAAGAATTTTGAAGAATGCATGGAAAAAAATAGTATTGGAAAAGTATATTTCAGTATTCACTTGTCTGTATATTGTCTATACCGTGGGGATTGGGAGTGCACACTGACGCCTCCTGAGATGAACGGTACAGTATATATGAGCAACGTTTTTTTTTACCAGAGAAAGAAATGGTGCATTGCTGCCCCCTGCTGTGCGCTTTGGAGTAGTACGAGTGCCAGCAGTGCCAGTAGTAGAATGGTATGTACAGTTTGTAACGTGCACAATAATGCCATTAAATTTGTACTGCAAATAAAAGGGATCCCCTGTTGAAATTTGCGTTTTCCCCTTAAATCACTGTATGTCTCAAGTGTATTGAACGTTTTGTCTTGGTTTACGGCCACACTGACACCGACGTGTGCTTTTACATCATGTTTGCTTGGCAAGGAAATAAACTTAATTGTAAATATGGCAAAAAATATTAGTTTTTTTTTTACTTTCATGCATTACATAAACAAGCTTTGTATTGGTTTGGATGTTGGATTACTGATATTTATCTATGAACAAGGTAATGAGATATAGATCTTTGACAGACACACGATACTAAGATCTTCATTGGGAGTGATGAAGAAGGACGGGATCAGGAACGAGTATATTAGAGGGACCGCTCAGGTTGGACGGTTTGAAGGCAAAGCAAGAGAGGCAAGATTGAGATGGTTTAGACATGTGTGGAGGAGAGATGCTGGGTATGTTGGGAGAAGGATGCTGAATATGGAGCTGCCAGGGAAGAGGAGAAGAGGAAGGCCAAAGAGGAGGTTTATGGATGTGGTGAGGGAGGACATGCAGGTGGCTGGTGTGACAGAGGAAGAGGCAGAGGACAGGAAGAAATGGAAACCGATGACCCGCTGTGGTGACCCCTAATGGGAGCAGCCGAAAGTAGTAGTAGTAGTAGTAGTAGTAGTAGTGGTAGTAGTGGTAGTAGTGGTAGTAGTAGTAGTAGTAGTAGTAGTAGTAGTAGTAGTAAACAACAGATGATCCACTGTGGTGACCCCTAACGGGAGCAGCTGAAAGTAGCAGTAAACAGATAGATAGATAGATAGATAGATAGATAGATAGATAGATAGATAGATAGATAGATAGATAGATAGATAGATAGATAGATAGATAGATAGATAGATAGATAGATAGATAGATAGATAGATAGATAGATAGATAGATAGATAGATAGATGGATGGATGGATGGATGGATGGCTGGATGGATGGATGGATGGATGGATGGATAGATAGATAGATAGATAGATAGATAGATAGATAGATAGATAGATAGATAGATAGATAGATGGATGGATGGATGGCTGGATGGATGGATGGATGGATAGATAGATAGATAGATAGATAGATAGATAGATAGATAGATAGATAGATAGATAGATCTCTATATACCAACATAACATAGTTGAAAGACAGAGCAGAAGATAAGTGGACAGGATAATAGATACATAGCTACACATAGATCGACACATAGATACACAGACTGTGAGACAAGTTATCAAGGTAGGCATCATATATATCAGTGAACGGGCTAACACTACATCGTTCCCCTTGAGGAAAGTGAGATGAAATGATCAGAATACTAAAGGTTCCCAGCACATCTTTCTCGGGCCTCTCATTTAGCTTGCTTCCTGCACGGCTGACATGGGGTGCGTGCCGTGTCCATGCCAACAGATGGGTTTTTTTTTTTTTGCTGTCTTTCATCGCTGATTGACGCCATAGAGAGCAACCCTCGAACGGTCTGAAAGGGCCACAATGATGCCATTTTTATGAAACGCAGCATGAGCCAAACGCAGAGTGGCTGTGTGACAGAGAGAACGTCCAAGATAGCGAGGACTTAGGCCAACGTCCCCAGACACACTGGCTTCTGGTATGGGCCTATACCCCTGACCGTGACCAGAAGCTAAAGTCCCGCTGTCCAGCCCATATGGAGAATACAAACACAAGTACAAATTCGAGTACAGTACTAGAATCCCAATTCAACTACTTCATGTGGGGCACCTGGGGACTACTTGAAGAATTGCTAACCTCTACAGGCAACACACTTTAATAACACTTGTAACGATCATGAATGAGTAGACTCGCTAGCTGGTTGGCTAACGGGTCGGGCCCTTTAGTTGACTGGGTAGTGCAGTTGCCCCGGGTTCGTGTCCCGGCTGTGGCGGTTCCCGGCTGCCCCCTGAATTCGCTACATTGGTGTCAGAAGTGGGATGGTGAGACCGTGAGGCCATCGGAAGCGCATGCGCCCAGAGGCGCGAAGGAGCCGGTATGCTGAAGCGTGGGGATGCGCTTCCCGAAGGAGGGGGGCAGTGTAACGATCATGAATGAGTAGACTCGCTAGCCGGTTGGCTAACGGGTCGGACCCTTTAGTCAACTGGTTAACGTAGACGCCTGTGATGCGGGAGACCCAGGTTTGCGTCCCGGCTGCCCCCCCCCCCCGAATTCGCTACTCACTGTTATGAATTTAATTAAGTTTAATTTAGTTTCCTTTATTAATCCCCTTGTGGAAATTGAGTTGCTGCAAATTAACCCATCCTAGCTGTGATCTGTGTAGCTAGGAGCAGCGGGCTGCCGCCTTCATGCTGCTCCCGGGGACCAACTCCAGTTCTTTTCCCCATTGCCTCGGTCGGGGACACAGACAGGAGTATCAACCCTAACATGCATGTTTCCTTTTGATGGTGGGAGGAGACCGGAGCACCCGGACAAAACCCACCATAGATACAGGGAGAACATGCAAACCACACAGAGGACGACCTGGGATGAACCCCCAAGGTTGGCCAACCCCGGGGTTCAAACCCAGGCCCTTCTTGCTCTGAGGCGACAGCGCTAACCACTGGGCCAATGTGCCGCCAAGAGCTAACAACTGAATGAATTTGCATAACACTTTAAACTGTACAAGTGTAGCCAAAACATGACTTTAAGGGCTTATGCAGGTCATAATTAACAATAATTGTGGTATCTGATCAAATTTAATTTTCTGTTTTTCTTTTTTTATATATATAATATGTCTCTCGGTGATTGCTAATGCTGGAAATGTACACTGACACAAACAATTCAAAAAGTTATTTTCTGCAAAATGGGACATGGCTGTAAATGTTAGTCAATGTCTCCATAGTTTACGTCTGACCAAGGCTAAAGCTAGTCTCTTCTGAACACCCTCATCTTTCATTTATTTTATCACAAGAGCCTAACTGAGGCAAATAAAAGTTAGATTGAACTAAACAAAAAGGGTCAGATGAGTGGAACAAATACTCCTCAATATCGTGCTCAATCTCATTCCCTTAAAATGGGTCAAAATAATTATGATGCATGCAACTGCACCCCGCCCGAGAGCAAAGTGTTATCAGGAGCATGTACATGATGTACGATGACGATGGACACTTCAATCCTTGGTTTGGAGTCAGGAAGACGTTGACCTGTGACAAATATGTTGTCATGAATGTGGCAAAGAATGTGCGATGTGCTGTATGTATTTCTTCGAGCTTCTGCAATCTGGCCTCAATGATTTACCCCCCGAAAGCTGGGAAAAGCAATTTTATGAAAATGTCTGTTTGTCAGTAACCTCACAGTTTCCAGTGCCTTCCTCATTATCGCCGTCAAGTGTTTACAGTGTCTTCATTAGCAGCCAGTCCTCTAATGATAACAAGGCCTAAGAGACGGCATCAATGGCAGAGATAAGCATGGCCAAGCTACTATTTTGGTTGATATAAGTCCCCTGTTTACTCTGGGAGCATGGGAGCGGACCTCAAGACTGTGGCCCTCACATAGGGGAACTTAACTTTCTGAACCTTGTCATCCCAAAGTCTGTTTTGACGCCCATAGAGCGGACAGCAGGAAGGTAAAGATTGTGTCGGTGCAGAACGCAACCCAGATTCAGAATGCTGTGTCCCAGAACATTCCTCTTCCAGGTGTGCTTGAGCGTGGTCGTGTCTACTGGCTCCTGTAGTTGTAAGCCTCTCAAAAACAACATTCGACTTGAGGACTCTGAGGACTATTACTTCAATATGTTGGAGCAGGACCTGCTCGAGGAGGAGGAAACAGACATGAGGCTGGAGAACCTCCTGGGGACCATGAAGGAGGGCTTTCTGAGGAAACTGAACATGTCAGATGTTCCTCAGGAGCATGGCAAGATCTACCCTCCTCAGTTTATG
This sequence comes from Lampris incognitus, assembly GCF_029633865.1. NCBI lineage: Eukaryota > Metazoa > Chordata > Actinopteri > Lampriformes > Lampridae > Lampris > Lampris incognitus. Next base: position 9,308,925 of record NC_079227.1, read on the forward strand.
ATGGAGCTTTACAACAAGTACGCTTTCAACAGCACCGCCAGTCCACAGTCCGATGTCATACGCAGCTTCACGATCCAAGGTACGTCCGCTTGACAGATAAGAGGAGTAGTACTTGTGGGATGATTTGCTTGGGGGGCAACACTCCCTGTATATTAAAGCTTTTTTGAACTGTTGCTTTTTTCCCGGTAATCCTAGCATTCCGGGAATTCATAAGGCTGTGTGTGTGTGTGTGTGTGTGTGTGTGCGCACCCCCCCCCTTTAACTCTCAAGTTTGAGTTCAAATTTTATTGATTGCCATGTTTTCGCACACAAGAAATTGAACTTGGTGTCATGCCCACTTGAAAAACGCCGAGGATAATACAATGCCGGCAGAAATGTCAAATGGGGTGGCCCAAGAGGGGCCGGTGATGATGGGGGGGGAGGGGATGGGCACACAAATTGTTCTTCATATATGGAGAACATTCTTTGCAAAAAATACAAATAAAAAATTGCAGCTGTACATAGTTGTGCAACCCAGAGACGGATTGCTGAATGAATGCAAATGGCCATGTGGACATGATAGAATAAGAGCCCTATCTGAAGTCATAGAGAAATTAAAATATTTCACTCGAGCCGTCTTTGCAGTCTCCCTCGTTACTGTGTGGTGGTTCTGATGTTTACAGATGACATTATGATGGAAGAATGAAGTATCCAGGCACAAGGCCCTTCAATTTTAAAGTCTTTCAAAAGAGTTGCAGGAATGCTGATCCGAAACCAGCGAGGTTATCACAAAGAGCTTATTGTCATGTGACCTGACCGCTAAACAAATTTGGCATCTTTTTTGTGTTTTTGTTTGCATTGGTGATGGGGTGGCAACAGGCCACCCCCGCTCCTAGATCTGCCCTTGCGGCGCGGTATTCACTTGGATAAACGTCTAAAGAAGTTTATGCTATGAGCATATTGTAACTTCTGCACACTTATCTGGTTGTCTTGGACCAGATTTCATGGGCCGGATCTGACTCTGCCTCTTAAATAACACTCTTTTAATTTCTCCATACCTCTCCCACAGATATCACTCACTCAGAGGTAAACGGCTCTAAATCAAAACACAGGCTGTTTTTCAACATGAGCTTGCCCAACCACGAGAAGGTCATGGCTGCTGAACTACGGCTCTTCCTTTTGCCGGATGCAAGGCCAGGGGTCAACTCCCACGGATATAAGGCAATTATCACAGTATACAAGGTGGATTACAATGGATATGAACCCATAACCCACGTACTGGCCGGGAGGGAGGTGTTTGGTTCATGTGGTTCATGGGAAACTTTTGATGTGACCGCGGCGGTTGAGAGTTGGGTCACAGCGAGTCAAGGAGTAAGTGCACTGGAGGTGGTGGTGGACAACAAGGATTGTGGGTATTTCGAAGGCGAAGCAGGTTGTTCGGATGTAAGTTGGTCCATTGGAGATAACACTTCAGCAGCGCTGATAGTCTTCTCAGACGATCTGGGGAGCAAGAGAAGGGAAACGAAGAAGGAACTGAGAGAGATGATCCTCCACGAGGAGGAGACCATCTTCTACTCCGAAGCTGAGTGGCATGCAGGAGACCAGTTTCTGAACGAGATCCCCGAAGCTCTTCAACCCCGGCGGAAAAGAAGGAAGGCGGAGCGGGAATACTGCCAAAAGACCTCACTCAAGGTCAATTTCAAAGACATCGGCTGGGACAGCTGGATCGTAGCGCCGCCCGAATACGACGCATTTGAGTGTCGTGGCCTTTGTTCTTACCCGCTGACGGATGAATCGACGCCGTCCAAACACGCCCTCATCCAGACACTCATCAACATCAAGAACCCCAAGAAGGCCAATATGGCCTGTTGTGTCCCAATCAAACTGGACCCCATTACTGTCATGTACCAAGAGAACGGCCGTCTCACCATACGGTACCTGTATGAGGAGATGAAGGTGGCCGAGTGTGGCTGCAGGTAGTGAGAGAGGGGTGCCAGCTTTAGTTGTAGTGGCTGTGACTCATGGTTTTAACACTACAACTGCCAACAGGTCATTTATACCTTTTTTTTTTCCCAATCAAAAGGATCAACCTGTGCTTTATTTGACCATATAAAACTGAGGCATATCAACATACATAACTAAAGAGTCTGAGTTTTAGATTGTAAATGAGCATTTAGCGTCTTTCTCAACCGATCGTAACAGAAAATATGGGCTTTTATTATTATTATCATTATCATTATTATTATTATTATTATTATTATTATTATTAATAAGGGCGTCCGGGTAGCGTAGCGGTCTATTCTGTTACCTACCAACACAGAGATGAGTGGTTTGAATCCCCGTGTTAGCCTCCTCTGGTCGGTCGGGGCACCTGTTCGGAGGGGGGGGAGCGGCTGGTGACTCCATATGTATCGGAGGAGGCATGTGGTAGTCTGCAGCCCTCCCCGGATCGGCAGAGGGGGTGGAGCAGCGACCGGGACGGCCCGGGGGAGCAGGGTCATTGGCCGGATACAACTGGGGAGGACAGGGGGGAGAAATCGTCGTCCCCCCCCCCAAAAAAAAGAAGAAAATATGAAATACAGGCTTCAACTTTTACAAACACTCCCGATGTAAACAAACCCTTTATAGCATCAGGAAAACATTAGAAACTCAGATTTGTGTTGTTGTTTTGTGTAAGTAAGAGGCCTGTCAATCAGTTTGGGGATGGCAGCAGGCTCCAATCCTGTGTTTTGCATTTTGGTAGCAGGGCGACCCTTTTGTTTACATTAGAATTAAGGATTGTACCTTTAATATTTCTTTGTTACTTTGAACTCTTCTGCAGGTCTTCAGCATCTCGGAAAAAAAAATTCACCTTAACAAGCAGAAAAAGAAATCAGTAAGCATTTATCCCTGCTATGTGTTAGCCAAGGCCACGTTTTCTAAAGCCGTGTCGCTTGGGTAAATTTGACGCATTAAGGGTCATCCATCCCTCCATCCATCCATCCATCCATTATCCGAACCGCTCACCCTGCTCTCAGGGTGGCGGGGATGCTGGAGCTTATCCCAGCAGTCACTGGGCGGCAGGCGGGGAGACACCCTGGACAAGCTGCCAGGCATTAAGAGTTAGCGCCATAAATTATCTACAAATGTGTATTTCCTTGTCACTTTGGTTTCCTTGTTTTTCCCTCCCTGTAGATAAATGTGGTATCAGTACTGATCATTTTCAGCCATTGAAATTTTACCACTCTGGGCACTGTACATAGTTTATATTTTATATCACAAATGTTGATTCTTTTAGTTATGACATAATAAATGCATGAGTGATGTTGATGTTTAAATTTTGCTGACCCCCCCCCCATAAAACATAAATGTGAGGATGTGAAGGGGTAAAATTGCTCTGTTGGCAGTTGTAGAAGAATCCTAGCTATTCTAATGTTAATATTTAGTCATTATGTAAAGCTGTACATTTTCATTATAACTGACATCTTGTCTTAAATATGAGATTTGCAAATGGACAGTCATATTAGAATGTAAATTAAGCTATTCATAAAGTTATAGACAGAGATAGTTAAGTCACCCTTGCATTCAAAACCTTCCTCGTGTGTAATTACCGTCATTTACAGGAGTGGCCGTCTCTATATTTATTATATGTCTGTTTTGTTGTTGTTGTTGTTGTTGTTGTTGTTGTGGTTGTTGTTTTTTTTGGATGCTTTCTGCAATGCTGCCACATTGATGCTCCACTTCTGATGGAAACTGTTGGCAAAATCCTGGTTATTAACACAGGCTAGCTAGCTGAGGCCAGCTCGTGTGAAAACCATAAATCATTTTGTATATAAAGTATATCGTATGGCATTAAGCATCGAGGTAATAAGTCAAAAACGTAGTGGCACTCTCATTATAAAGCAACAAACGAAATGGGAAAACTCTCGTACCTTCGCTGAAGAAAAAACAAGTGACTGTGGTTTGCAGTATCTCCATAAAACCAAATATTTTCCTTTCCTGCCCCTTTTGTTCCCCGCTCCTTAGAGCAACGCAGCCCAATGAAGGTCTCAGTCCACCACAACTCATACTCACGGCTCAGACGTCAGAAACAATAAAGTCGACGTCACAGAAGGTGGAATCAGCTCATCTGGACACAACGTTTACCGAGAGAAACGTTCCATCGCTCATCCGAGCGACCTCTTCACTTCAGTCTCACCTGGCTGCAGGTGTCCCCACCCTTATACACAATACAGTGGCACCAGAGCCCTAGAGAGAGAGAGTTGCGTCAACGTGGGGTCAGAACGCGAGAGGGTCACGTGGTTCATGTAGCCGCCGAATAGTTCCAAACGAAGCTTGGCGGGTCATTTAAATGAACTGCTTAGCCGCGATTTCTGGTAACTACTGTAACCGGTTATTTTCTTGCCCGGTGCGGGATTCGATACGGCGTGTACTGCACCACAAGGCGCCATCGCTAACCGCTCGGCTAAAGGGTCAGACCCTAGCTAACGGGTCTTATTAGTCGTTTACAGTCGTCTCCCTGCCCGGAGGCGCGCCCTCGCGCTTTGTTCTTCCCGCGCTCCGAAGAGACTTCTGAGGATCTGCACACTTCCGGATCCCACCGCTGCCGCCAATGTAACCAGTTATTTTCTTGCCTGTTGCGGGATTCGATACGGGGTGTACTGCACCACAAGACGCCATCGCTAACCGCTCGGCTAAAGGGTCAGACCCGTTAGCTAGGGACTAACGTGCCTTATTAGTAGTTTACAGTCGTCACCCTCCCCGGAAGCGCGCCCTCGCGCTTTGTTCTTCCCGCGCTCCGAAGAGACTTCTGAGGATCTGCACACTTCCGGATCCCACCGCTGCCGCCAATGTAACCGGTTATTTTCTTGCCCGGTGCGGGATTCGATACGGGGTGTACTGCGCCACAAGACGACGTCACTAACCGCTCGGCTAAAGGGTCAAACCCGTTAGCTAGGGGCTAACGTGTCTTATCAGTAGTTTACACTACTAACCAATATTTTCAGATTTTTACATTTATATGTAGATATAGATATAGATATATTCCAACGTGGCACATATTCTATGCGCACTGTTTGGAACTACCCGGGGCTCCCATGATCCGCCATTGCTGTGGCCCCTTGACGTCTACGGAGTTGACGTAACTCTTCTCTTTCTAGGGCTCTGAGTGGCACAACGACCGAAACCAACGACCGGTTTCATATGCAAATATGGGCGTGATCATTAACTAGAGTGACATGGCCATGTGTACTACACACAGAGGATCGGGGATGGTTGCAATCACAGCATTGTAAGATGGCGACAGATTTTTTTTAAAAAAAAGAAAGAAAAGAAGATGGCGACTGTAAAATGGAGTGTCTCGACATACGTAAACGTTGTATCCTGACGAACTGATTCAACCTTCTTTGACGTACTCTGCGTCAAGCCCCACCCCCCCCGGTTCAGGGACGGTCGTTCCTTCTCCACAGAGATGGCCGGGGGGCCTGTGGCCATTTTCCAATGCTGTGATTGCGAACATTCCCAAATCCTCTAGTTAAGGGCCACGCTCTTACCCGCATACGAAACCGATCGCTGGTTTCGGTCGTTGTGCCGCTGTGTTGTGTATGAGGGTGGGGACACCTGCGGTCAGATGAGACCGAAGAGGTCACTTGGACGAGCGATGGAAGGTCTCTCTCAGTAGACATTGTGTCCAGCTGAACTGATTCAACTTTCTGCGATTTTCTTACCTGGATTATTGAGCATGCATAGAGACATGTCGAGCAAATGTTGGACGATATCGAGTATTGGGGCGGGGGGGGGTTGTTTCTTGTGTCGAAGGAATCAGAGGAAGTGCTAGTCAGTGGGCGTTGGTCCCGAACAAGGGGGGCAAATATAGTTTCCGCTGGATCTCATGTAAAGAGCTCACTTTACTGTTACATAGCCGTTTTATATTTTATAATTTCGTTTCATTATTAAGTACGCCACTTGTGACTGTAACATCTCTATGACTGTTATTTATCTTAATGTATGTTTTTCTACGAATCACAGTAAATAAGGATGACGTATGAATGCCTGCATGTATGTTATTCACGGCAGCCTGTGAAGTGGATTACAAATGCAGACATGGAATGTCTGTACCGGTGCGTTTCACGTTGCAGCGCAAATACTCCCCCCCCCACCCCCACCCCGTGGGCCGCTCCACAAATCCCATTACCACTGCAAGTGGATCACAAAAAGGATTTGCTGTTCCTCCTCGATTAATGACGAACCTTGCCTCAAATCAAATGAGGTTTAAAGGTGACTATCAGAAACATCTGGCCAGGTATTTCCACTCAACCTGGTTATGGTATAGTCCCCCGGCCAACACAACCATCAGATAACAACATGAGGGCGGGAAAAAATGCCTAGGAATCCACCGTAATCATTTAAAACGTCTTCACATGCACTCCGATTTCCCTCAAAGGGCCGCTTCGGCTTCATAAACACTTGAGTCAGGGACTTTGGCTCATCCTTATCAGTGCCGAGGCCTCTGTGACCAAACAAATGAGGGGATGAGAGGATGTAGACACTTGCACTTCCTTCCCAGAAGAACAGAAATAGCTCCCTTCTATTTATAGCACCTATAATAAGGCATGCGATCCCATTTTAGCGCCAAAGAACACCGCTGGCACAATCGGATTTTTCCACATGAGATGGCTGTCAGCTGTCACAAACAGCAACAGCCGAGCTCAAAACCTTTGCTTGCTACCTGGTATATTAGCTCATGGAACATTTCATTTCTAACGACCTCGCGCGGCGGGGATTTCATGATCCAAACCCTGCGCCATTCTCTCTTTTGACACAGTGAACGATGGGACGGAGGAGGGAACGGGACGTGTTATAAAAAGAGGCAAGATCCAGATTGGCTCCCAGAGAACCTGCAGGCAGACGTGTATTACGTAAGGCCTCGGGTTGTTAAGAGTTAAGAAGCACGCTTAGCATAACGCTGTCGAGAATCAGGGAGGGAGGAAAAGGCCGGTTGCGTAATTCCGGGTGGTGTAAATACTTATTTAAGGGTGCTGTTGGCGTCATAAGCGAGCTCAGCCTACAAATTCACACCTTCAGTTAAAAATATTCTTGCACAAAAAGTAGATCTATACATTCTCTAAATTTTGATATAGGGAAATTGCGTTCTGCATTTAACCCATCCTAGTTGTGTAGCTTGGAGCAGTGGGCAGCCGCTGTGCAGTGCCCGGGGACCAACTCCAGTTTTTTTTTTCCATTGCCTTGCTCAGGGGCACAGACAGGAGTATTAACCCTAACATGCATGTCCTTTTGATGGTGGGGGAAACCGGAGCACCCGGAGAAAACCCACTGCAGACACGGGGAGAACATGCAAACTCCACACAGAGGACGACCTGGGATGACCCCCAAGGTTGGACAACCCTGGGGTTCGAACCCAGGACCTTCTTGCTGTGAGGCGACAGCGCTAACCACTGGGCCACCGTGCCGCCAAATTCCCATATTTGAATGAAAATGTACCATAAGCTAAAGGGAGATGTCCTCTGCAGGCAAATTACAAGACCTGCAAGAGTCAATGATGAGATCAGAAATGGTGTCAACAACTTAAAATATCCCAAAATAATGTTTAAGCCACATTATGATATCATTCTATTAAAGATTTGTGCAAAAAAAAAATGCAACATAAAGCCCTTCATTTGGAAAGGTGAAATGAAAATGTGCAAACCTAGTCAGGGTAGGCAGTCATGACATCAGAGAAACTATCTAACCTCAATGTCAAAGTACTTTTTTTTTAAATCAATCCATGATGCATTATCCCCCCCCCCCCCAATCTGATCCTTCATCTCTTTTAAGACGGCTTTACCACGAAGCCAGAAACTGTGTAATCACACCGCCAGCAAAGCGACCCAGACATGACCTCGTAAAGCCGAGCTCCTTTCTCCACCTGGCCAGGCCTGCGTTCTGTCTCCTCCGGTTGCCGTGGGTGGAGGGGAGGGGAGGGATGGGACGGGGAGGGGGGCACCGAGGATGAGAAGGAGAGGGAATCAGGATCTGCTTATTTGCCAAGTAAGAGTTCACGTACCAGGAATTGGACTTGTTTGGTTAATTGCGCACATGGGACACTTAGACAAAACACAAAATTCACGAGTTAAAGTCAAACATCTAAATGATCATTTAGACGTCTAAATTGTCATTTAGTATCTAAAAATGAGTGGACATGGTGAATAACGTGATATCAGTAAAGTCTATGAGAGGCGGTGTGAGAGAGCAAGCACAAAAGAAAGGTGGCAGGATGGTGTCGCCTCGATATCTTCCGGATAATCCTTACCGTGTTTCATAGTGAACTTTCCCTCCATTAGCTTAACAGCTAAGACAGAAGAAGGTTGGCGTCACCGTAAACATTTACTAGACACCTCAAAGATGGTCCCTAGGAAAATGGGTAGTTGCATAGGAAACGATACAGGTTTTAACTGAAGCGTACTAGCTTTCATTATCCAGTCCATGACATGGAGTCCCTGTCACCCGGCCAGACGATGTGAAGAACTGTATAATGGGCAATCTCTCGGAAATATTATTCCTAACATGAATTATGTGTGTCGAATTGTACCTCTGAGGATGTACTTTCCAATTTTCTTTTTTCTTTTTTTTTGTTGTCGTCCGCTATTGTCTGCTGGCTGATGCACTACAGATAATGCGATTAAAGGTTTATTGGGAACAAAAGCCTCTTATGTAGAGGTTGTGTCCGAAAAACCTGCGACTGAGACAACATTCACTCTCCAACAAAAGCTGCCGCCCCCCCACCCCCCTCCACACAGACAAATGAACGAAAACAGCAGTACATGACAGAAAACAGAGAACGAGGCAGTTCTCCGATAACAAAATAATGGCAGCGGTTCGATGCGCACCAGCTCTCCTGGTGATGCTTTTCTACCTTACTCGCTCTGCCAGCTCGTCGTTCCAGCAGGCCCTCGTGCTGGATATGGCAAAGATCCTATTGGAAAACTATTGCTTCCCAGAGAACCTGGTTGGGATGCAGGAAGCCATCCAACAGGCCATCAACAGCGGCGAAATCCTCCAGATCTCAGACAGGAAGTCCCTCGCATCCGTCCTCACCGCTGGAGTCCAAGGGGCTCTCAACGACCCGAGGTTGACCGTGTCGTATGAACCCAGTTTTGTACCGGTGATGCCCCCAGTGCTGCCATCCCTGCCCACAGAGCAATTGATTCGGCTGGTGAGGAACTCGGTGAAGCTCGATATCCTGGAAAACAACGTGGGCTACCTCCGGATTGACAGGATTATTGGGGAGGAGACGGCCACAAAGCTTGGCTCTCTTCTGAGAGATAATGTTTGGAATACGGTGGCTCAAATGTCCTCCCTGATCTTTGACCTGAGGTATAGCACGGCCGGAGAGCTTTCCGGAGTTCCTTTTATAATCTCTTATTTCTCGGACCCGGAGCCCCTTATTCACATTGACACCATCTATGACAGGCCCTCTAATACCACCAAGGAGCTGTGGACCATGTCCTCCATAAACAGTGAAAGGTATGGAAAGAAAAAGGACTTGATTATTTTGACAAGCAAACGTACCATAGGGGCTGCGGAGGCTGTGGCTTACACACTAAAACACCTGAAAAGGGCTATCATAGTTGGAGAGAGATCAGCTGGTGGGTCGGTGAAAGTCCAGAAGTTCAAGATTGGAGATTCAGGGTTTTACATAACAGTCCCTGTGGCCAGGTCCATTAACCCTATAACCGGCCAGAGTTGGGAAGTGAGTGGCGTCGCAACATCGGTCAATGTCAACGCCAAAGATGCCATCGGAAATGCCAAGTCACTATTGGCTGTGAGGAAAGCCATTCCCAAGGTGGTTCAAAGCATCTCGAGTACCATCACGAGTTTCTACGCCTTCACTGACCGTGTTCCAACACTACTCCATCATCTGGAATCGATAGACTTCTTTTCAGTTATATCCGAGGAAGACCTGGCAGCCAAACTCAGCCAAGAGCTGCAGGCTGTGTCTGAAGACCCTCGGATCATCATAAAACACACACAAGACCACAGCTCAACTGTGGAGGAAGGATCCGAGCCCGAAAAGTTTCTGGATGATCCGGATTTAATAGGGGTACTTGTCGATACATCGTTCACGGTGCAAATCCTCCCGGGAAACACTGGCTATCTCCGCTTTGATAAATTCATTGACGTACCCTTGACAGCCAAATTTGGGGAATACATGGCTAAAAAGGTATGGGATCCCCTCAAGGACACTCAAAATCTTATCATTGACTTGCGCTTTAACACCGGTGGGTCCTCAGCTTCTTTAGCCTTAATACTTTCCTATCTACAGGATGCCTCGCAGAAAAAACACTTTTTCACTATATATGACAGAATTCAAAACACAACGACCGAGTATGACACGCTGTCTGGGATTACAGGCCCAATCGATGGCTCCAAGTGTGGGATTTACGCGTTGACCAGCTACTACACAGCAGGCGTTGGAGAGGAGTTTGCGTACCTAATGCAATCATTACACCAAGGCACCGTGATTGGGGAAATTACATCTGGCACTGTCATGCACTCCAAGACATTCCAGGTTGAAGGTGCAAATATTACAATTACTGTACCTTTCATAAACTTCATAGACAACAATGGAGAATGCTGGTTGGGAGGAGGTGTGGTCCCAGATGCTATTGTTTTAGCAGAAGAAGCTATGGACCATGCACATGAGATCATAGACTTCCACAGGGGCCTCAAGTCCCTCATAGAAACAACAGGGGAACTGTTAGAAATTCACTATGCAATCCACGAGGTTGCTACAAAGGTCAGCCAGGTGCTACTGACCAAATGGGCTGAGGGTTCATACCGCGCGGTGGTGGATTTCGAATCTTTGGCATCTCAGTTGACGGCAGACATCCAGGAGACTTCAGGAGATCACCGGCTCCACGTCTTCTATTGTGACGTGGAGCCCGAGTCCTTGCACGAAGTTCCGAAGATCCCGACGTCAGAAGAGGTGGGATACATAATTGACGCCCTGTTTAAGATCGAGGTAATGCCAGGGAATGTTGGTTATCTGAGGTTTGACATGATGGCGGATTTGGAGGTCGTCAAAGCCATCGGACCCCAGCTAATCAAAGTAGTATGGAGCAAGATAGCCAACACTGACATCCTCATTATTGACATGAGGTACAACACAGGTGGTTACTCCACGGCAATCCCTCTTCTATGCAGCTATTTCTTTGACGCCGAACCCGTGCGACATCTGTACACCGTCTTCGACCGTTCCACCAAAACCATGACGGAGGTCATGACCTTACCGCAGGTCATGGGTCAGAGGTATGGGTCCTCCAAGGAGGTCTACATTCTCACCAGTCACATGACAGGCTCGGCAGCCGAGGTGTTCACCCGCACAATGAAGGACCTAAATCGGGCCACCATAATCGGGGAGCCAACCATTGGAGGGTCCTTATCAAGTGGGACCTACCAGGTCGGGGACAGTATACTGTATGCCTCTATCCCCAACCAGGTGGTTTTCAGTGCAGTGACTGGAAAATTGTGGAGTGTGTCGGGTGTGGAGCCTCACGTCATTGCCCGGGCGAATGATGCTCTGACTGTTGCACAGAAAATCCTAGCTGCTCGACTGTCCAAACAAGACCAAGAGAAGTAATTTATTGACCCGTAGTTTTGCCTCCTTTTAAAACTGTGACTAGATATTAGCTCCGTTTTGAAAACATTTCAAGTTCAGCTTACTGTTTTCAAGAGTAACATCCGAGTATCCCTGACAAGGAGTAACTATTGTAGGGGTGAAACTTGTGACCTGCCGGATATGGGAAAGTCTTTTTATCTGTCAAAATGATGGTTAGGAGCAGGTGACAACTGACAGTGTCATCGTGATAGTGTATTAACCAGCATATTAAAACACTTTGAAAAGTATCTGAAGTATACAATAATGGGTAACACTTTAGTATGGGGAACATATTCCAAGTAACAAAAACTTAATTTAGAGTAATTTAACACTATTAACACTTGCAGTTTTGTGTTTTGTTATGTAAGAACAGACCATATTCATTAAGTGTTAGTAAGGGAGAATAACTCTTCTTGTGGTACTACCACCTTATAAAGGCCATACTAAGCAAAGCATATTGAGATGGTACTACTAATAAGCAATACTTCTGAGGTTATAGAGGGAAAACTCATAGTTAATGGCTTACTGGTTGTATAATAAGGCCATGCAGAATACGGCATTAATGAGTACGTACTAATGACCAATTAAGAGCCAATATGTTGCTAATTTGCATGCTAATGAGCACCTAATTAATGGTGACTACGTTCCCCATACTAAAGTGTTACCCAATAATGCTACATACAGTATTGCTACCTAAGTATTTTACTACAATCTTTGAGTTTTTACAAATCAAGCTTCACACTTGTAAAAAATGAACTCGTCAACATCCCAATACTTAACACCGAAGTGGAGTAACAGTAAACTGAGACACTGAAATATGGCACAGTACATTTTTACGGGCCAAGTTTACGTTGGCTGATCTTGGTGCATAATTATTATTTTTTTAAGTGTTTAATGTACTTCCGGAAGTCTTTTGATTTCTCGAAGCATTTGATTATTTGCATTTTGTTGATTGCACTTTTATTCTTTCGTCGACTTCTGTTCATTTGGGCACCTTAATCCTCCATTGCACGTACAGTAAAGTACATCCTTATTTGACTGCTTCAAGCTACAATGATTTGAGTTGCCTTTACCGGATAGGACCCACCCATCAGTAGGTGGCTTATTAAGCTTTGTAATTAGGTTGTCCGCTTATTACGCCACTTTAATGCCACTTTAACATCAAATGCGTATTATTAGCCAACATTTCTGTTGACCCACACATATTGTGAGAAAAAAAATCAGTTTTGCTATGTTTATGTGAATGTGTGTTGGTGTATTTGATTGTTTTGTGTATTCAGTTTGCATCATTCGAGTTATCCTTGTTCCTGTTTAGGTCTGTGATGTTGTACGTCAAACATTTGACCGTTTTTCCTCTTTGCCTGACAAGACAGCTCGTCTGTTTATTCTCTGTAGTAACTAAGAATCACCAGTAGGGGGAGCAAGTTTCAAACAAACCCAAAGGCAGTCTTAACCGTCGTTCCCCTCTCAGAGAAATCCTCAACCCACTGAACTTTACATGCACTGCAATAAAGTATGTACTCCTTCTAAAATAAAGTGTTTCAGAGTCATTTCATTTGGTTTATGAAAAAACGAGTATAATTCAATTTGCTGATTAATGCCGATACATCCTCCTATGGCCGTGAACACATTATTGAGCTGTCAACACTTAAGCGTTGTCTCGTTAAGTGTGATTCATCACAGTGTTGCCTATCATTATATATCAAAGTATCACAGTAAGACAGGACAGAGTTTGATATTCTCATCTTACGCTTGCAGAAATAACACCAGCTGGAGGTTGACACAACAACACACTTACGAGAAGGCTTGGAAAATGACTTGGAAACTGCAAGCTTCTACACTAAGAGAGGAACTTCCCCTTGATTTGGGAAGTCTTTGGCTAGGACGGTGAGCATCGATTCAATTACCAGGTGATAGTTTTCACATGAAGAAAGCCACTTTATATTTGTCAGTGTACAAGTTACAACGAAATGTGTACTCCGCATTTAACCCATCCTGTTGTATAGCTGCAGCGCCCGGGGACCAACTCCAGTTCTTCTTTCCGTTGCCTTGCTCAGGGGCACAGACAGGAGTATTAACCCTAACATGCACAACTTTTTGATGGTGGGAGGAAACTGGAGCACCCAGAGGAAACCCACGCAGACACGGAAAGAACATGCAAACTCCACACGGAAAGGACCTGGGACGGCCTGGGGTTCGAACCCAGGACCTTCTTGTTGTGAGGCAATAATGCTAACCACTGGGCCACCATTGCCGAGCGTGGCAAAGTTGATAACGTTGTACCCCCCCCCCCACAGCAAACAACCAAAAAGATCCAAATATTGATAAAATGTGAGAAAGCTGCACTGTCTCCCCTTTACACTTCCTGCCTTAGTAAATCTCTTATGCATCAAGACAGGAGGATTAAGTTAAATACATACTGAGTGACCCTGGACGGGGTGAATATTTCCATAAGCTATAATCCTTTTGCAGATATTTCCGTTAGGTAATAAGGTTATCTCATGTGGTAAGTGTAGCTTTAAATACGTATTTAAAATCTCCTGTATATATTCAAAACTGGTATCTTGGGCAACACTCTGCAGCGCCTACTTGGCTAGCTTGTTAATGCCTTACAAAACTCAGGGATAATGCGATTACGGGTTTATTGTGGGCCAAATCCTCTTATGAGCATGTTAACAGAAGCCTCACCATCGAAATCGTGTCATTTAACAAAGAACCTCTCCACAGAAGGAGGCTCTGAGTCTCAGCACCTTCTTGCTCCTACCCACTTTCATCTCGCCAAACAGACAACATGGCAAAAGCTATGTTTCTGGTTGCATCGCTGCTTGTTCTCAGCAATGTCTTCATTGCCAACGCTGCATTTGAACCAACCCTCATCGCAGACATGGCGAAGATCCTGATGGACAATTACTGCTCTCCGGAGAAGCTGGTGGGTATGCAAGAGGCCATAGATGCCGCCAGCACCAACACAGAGATCCTCAGCATCCCAGACCCTGAAACCCTGGCCAACGTGCTCACGTCGGGAGTCCAGGGTACCATCAACGACAAGCGCCTTAAAGTCTCATATGAGCCCGATTATGTCCCAGTCGTGACCCCTCAGCTGCCTCCCTTGCCCCCGGAACAGCTGGTTGCCGTCATCCAGAACTCAATCAAACTCGATATCCTGGATGGGAACGTCGGCTACCTGCGGATCGATCACATCCTCGGGGAGGAGGTTGCAGACAAAATCGGCCCTCTGCTCCTGGAGCTGGTCTGGAACAAGATCCTGCCTACATCTGCTCTGATATTTGACATGCGCTACACCAGCAGCGGAGACATGTCGGGGATCTCCTACATCGTGTCTTACTTCACGGAGGCTGAGCCTCTGATTCACATCGACAGCGTTTATGACCGTCCCACAGACATCACCACTGAACTGTGGTCCATGCCCAAGCTCCTGGGGGAGAGATACGGTGCCAAGAAGCCCCTCATTATCCTCACCAGCAAGAACACCAAAGGGATTGCAGAGGATGTCACCTACTGCCTCAAGAACCTCAAAAGGGCCACCATCGTTGGGGAGAAGAGTGCCGGGAGCTCTGTCAAAATCGACACGATCAAGGTGGGCAGCACAGACTTCTACATCACTGTGCCGACTGCCAAATCCATCAACCCTATCACCGGCTCCACCTGGGAGGTCACCGGCGTGACCCCTGATGTTGAGGTACATGCTGAGGATGCCCTCGCAACAGCAATCAAGATCGTCAACCTCCGTGGCCAAATTCCAGCCATCATCGAGGGATCTGCCACCCTGATCGCTGATAATTACGCCTTTGAGGATGTGGGAGCGACTGTCGCCACAAAACTAAACGAACTCCTGGCCAGCGGCGAGTACAACATGGTCAACACCAAGGAAGAGCTGGAGACAAAGCTCTCCGCTGACCTGAAAAGTCTGTCCGGGGACAAGAGCCTGAAGACCACCAGCAACACTCCAGCCCTGCCACCGATGGTGAGATCCTCCTGCACTTCCACATGTTTGAGCCACACATGGAGTTGACAGTTTAACTGAGGAAACAATTGACGTTATTTTCTCCAAGATGTATTAAAACCAGACCAAAATCAGTAAACCTATTTAACTTTTCACATCTTAAAACCTTTAAGACGGAATAATAAAACAGTTGGTAACAATTTTTTTTTATTTGTAAATGACTAACATTCTGTTTTTGTGTAATTTTATCCATATTTGTTCTCAATCGTCTCAAGAGCTGTGTGGGAGGCGTCATGTCCTCATTAATATTCATGAGCTGGCCTTTGAGCGACAAGCGCAAATAAGTGTTGGCAGTAAGGGTGGGCGGGGTTTCGTGGTTTTGTGTTTTGATCTGATTGGCTGTGTGTAAATGCGTGTCTGATGACATCACGGGTATCAGAAAAAAGATCGGCTTACAGAAGCTTGATTATGGCAAGCTCTTTTAAAAACGGAAAATGATGATTCAATAAGTGATATCAGAAAATAGTACCGTTCCCATTTCCACCAGAATTTGAGCTCAGTCACAATGGGAAATTGTTAAACTGGTAGAATATTTTTTCATTCAAGCTTAAACAACAACACAGCTGACAAAACCAAGGATTCCTCTTTGTGTTAAAGTAAAGGCATAATACTAAACCATAGATACCAGTGCAATAAGTAAACTGCATTACTTCCAGTTCTCTTACAGGGGAAGTTTATAGTAAGACTTGCTTTACATTTATTAGCTGGTCATGGTGTATTTTCTGATATTGCGTGTCTTAAAACATATGGTTTTTATGCGCGTTTATCCGCAGGATTATTCTCCAGAAATGTTCATTGAGCTGATCAAGGTCTCCTTCCACACGGATGTGTTCGAGAACAACATCGGCTACCTGCGCTTCGACATGTTTGGAGACTTCGAGGAGGTCAAGCCCATCGCCCAGATCATTGTTGAGCACGTCTGGAACAAAGTCGTCAACACCGACGCCATGATCATCGACCTCAGGTGGGCACAGAGATCCTGCTCACAAGACCACACGAGAGGCCTGTGAATCCACTTCACACCCAACAGTTGTCACTTATCATATCTAAAATGTGGAGGCGTCCGGGTGGCGTGGCGGTCGGTTCTGTTGCCTAGCAACACGGGGATCGCCGGTTCGAATCCCCCTGTTACCCCCGGCTTGGTCGGGCATCCCTACAGACACAATTGGCCGTGTCTGCGGGTGGGAAGCCGGATGTGGGTATGTGTCCTGGTCGCTGCACTAGCGCCTCCTCTGGTCAGTCAGGGCACCTGTGCGGGGGGGGGGGTAGCGTGATCCTCCCACATGCTACGTCCCCCTTGGTGAAACTCCTCACTGTCAGGTGAAAAGACGCGGCTGGCGACTCCACATGTATCGGAGGAGGCGTGTGGTAGTCTGCAGGACTCCCTCCCCGGATCGGCAAGAGGGGGTGCAGCAGCGACCGGGCCGGCTTGGAAGAGTGGGGTAACTGGCTGGATACAATTGGAGAGAAAAGGGGGGGGAAAACCCCTGCTATCCTTCATAAACACTTCAGACATATGATTTTATAATAAAAGGGCCAGTCAGAGACCGAGCCAACACCATTACACAATTCAATAAGAGTCATTTTACCCACGATTTACCTCGTCTTCCTTCACAGTGCTTTGACCCTGACTCCGGTATGATTGTATTTGCAGGAACAATGTTGGTGGCCCCACCACAGCCATTTCAGGGTTTTGCTCCTACTTCTTTGATGCTGGCAAGAAGATCCTGCTGGACAAGTTATACGACAGACCCTCTGGCACCACCAAGGAGCTCTGGACCATTCCTGAGCTTACTGGTAATACACAACAATCCGCTTTCTCTGGTCGACTCAGACCGTGCGCTTCACACAGAGCGACACAGACCCACAAAGAAGATCAATATTCAGCAGGGCTAGGGTGAATATCAGCCCCCAGCCAAGTATATACGAGTTCACTGGCTCCTGTTTTCCTCCAAACCCCCCCCCCCCCCCCCAAAAAAAACAAATATTAGTACATAACTATTGCATGCTATGGAATCTAATTAAAATAACCGTATTTGTTAAGCGCAGTTGGTGTACGCAACATTGTCTTGGTACACCGATGCGGAGAACATTTCCCAAACATACATAGTGAATCTAAGTACTTCAAGTACTTACTTTCACACTAAGTACATGGCCAACATGATCTTACTTTCCTGACACATATATATATATATTACAGTATCTGTCTGCACATGCAAAAATACCATATTCAAAAATCCCCCTGAGATTCATCACATTGAACTGTTTGGTAAGATAAAGTATAATGTGTAATAGATTCTAATTAATATTAATTTAGACAACAAAACGGTGTATCGCAACATGGCATATATCTCATACAATACTACTGAGAGACAAAACATGATGATCATGAATTATTGCCCCGCCTCCCAAGTGTGATGGCGTTACGTTGGATTGTAAATGTGTAAAAATTGTTGTAAGCAGGGTGGAGATTGGACACAGGTCATAGGTGCTGAAGAACCGGGCTCCGGTCATCAGCCTGGTTCTTCCTGGTGACCTTCTGTGTCTCTTTCTTGGCTTCCCTTTTCTCCTGCATGTGCTCTGATCTGACCCTCTCTTCTTCCCTTCATCTTCCTCGCTTCCTTCTCCACACCCACCTCTCACCCTGCATCCTTTACCATGAACAACTTAAACCCACCAGCAGCCTGCAAGTGTAAAATGATATGGCGTGGGAATAAGGGGAGGACCACCCCACCTCCACAGGGGAGAAAGGGTCACGAAGTGGGAGTAAAACTTATCAGTTTGACCCCTGCATTGGGTGTGTTTAATTTTTTTTTCTAAAGTGAGGAATTACGCTGAGTTTCTAATCCAGCGATCAAAAAGAGGTAAAAGGCAGCTTTTACAAATGAATAAAAACGTAACCCTTACCCTAAAACCACTGGATATACTCTCAAAAGCTTAACCCCAACCTTTGCTAGACCAGAACCATATGTTATTACATACACCCATCTGCCAGAACACTAAAACCACTGACAGGTGAGTGAATGACATTACCTCATTACAATGGCACCTGTCATGGGGTGGGCTGTATCAGGCAGCAAGTGAACAGTCAGTTCTGGAGGTTGAAGTGTTGGAAGCAGGAAAAATGGGGAAGCATAAGGATCTGAGCGACTTGGACATGGTTCGAGTTGTGATGGCTAGACGAGTGGGTCAGAGCATCTCCACAACGACAGGTCCTGTGGGGTGCTCCTGGTATGTAGTAGTCAGTACCACCAAAAGTGGTCCAAGGAAGGACAACAGGTGAACCGGAGACCAGGGTCATGGACGCCCAAGGCTCATTGATGCGCATGGGGAGCGAAGGCTAGCCCGTCTGGTCTGATCCCACAGAAGAGCTACTGTAGCTCAAATTGCTGAAAAAGTGAATGCTGGCTATGACAGACAGGTGTCAGGACACGGCGCATCACAGCTTGCTGTGTATGGGGCTGCGTAGCTGCAGACCGGTCACAGTACCCATGATGACCCCTGTCCACCGCCAAAAGCGCCTACAATGGCAACGTGAGCATCAGAACTGGGCCGTGGAACAGTGGAAGAAGGTGGCCTGGTCTGAGATGGCACCGGGATGCACTGTGGGAAGAAGGCAAGTCGACGGAGGCAGTGTGATGCTCTGAGCAATGTTCTGCTGGGAAACCTTGGGTCCTGGCATCCATGTGGACGTTACTGTGACACATACCGCCCTCCTAAGCATCGTTTCAGACCAAATACGCCCCTTCATGGCAACGGTATTCCCTGATGGCAGTGGCCTCGGGTGGTTGTAATGTTTTGGCTGACCAGTGCAAGATTGACCTCCTGGACAGATAAATATAATGGGTGGCACGGTGGCCCAGTGGGTAGCGCTGTCGCCACACAGCAAGAAGGTCCTGAGTTTGAACCCTGGCGTTGTCCAACCTTGGGGGTCATCCCAGGTCGTCCTCTGTGCGGAGTTTGCATGTTCTCCCCGTGTCTGCGATGGGTTTTCTCCGGGTGCTCCATCAAAAAGACATGCATGTTAGGGTTAATACTCCTGTCTGTGCCCCTGAGCAAGGCATGGCAAGATGAACTGGAGTATATATTGCTGTTGTGACACCAAACATACCAGTTTGTGGAGTGGTTGTTTCTTCTCTATTCTGATTTCTTTTACCCGCTCTCCCTCACAAGGTGTAAGGTATGGCACCAGGAAGAGCCTGGTCATCCTGACCAGCGGGGCGACCGCTGGCGCGGCCGAGGAGTTCGTCTTCATCATGAGGAACCTGGGCCGGGCGATGATTGTTGGCGAGACCACCGCCGGGGCCTCCCACCCTCCCGAGACCTTCAGCGTCGGAGAGACCGACATCTTCCTCAGCATCCCCACCATCCACTCTGACACCACCATGGCGCACGGCTGGGAGGGGGCCGGCATTGCACCTCACATCCCCGTCTCAGCCGAGGCCGCCCTGGACGCTGCCAAGGTCATCCTCAACAAGCACCTACCGGGACAGAAGTCAACTCGCTGACCTAAAAGGGGTTGCGTTGTCGACGGTCAATTTCATTTTGGCAGCCAAAAAAACTTAGGGTGTTAGGATCTGGAGTTTGTTAAGAAGTGTAGGTTCTTGTTTTAAAGTCCAATCGCTTGGCCCTGTTTTTGTTTTTGTTTTTGTCACATGAGCCTTCTCTAGCCCATTTCAATTGTAGGGTTCTTGTTTTGCCACATATAATAATAATTAAAAAAAAAAAGAGGGCAACGAGTTCTCAGGCAGGAAGTACTTGTAGCTATTATTTCTGTATGGTGTTACTCTGGTTCGGGGTTCTGGAGAAGTCCAAAAGCTTTTTATTTCTGTCACAACGTGTCTGCGGTACTGGAGCGCGAGTCCTATTGTGAAGTGGGTATGAAAATTTTCGTTTTTAAACGTCAAGTCAAAAACGCCTTGGCTGTAAAAATAGCTGGTTATTTTTAAACTTCAAATAAAGAGCTCATGGGAAATGGGATGTGAAATGCAGTAAAACAGGAAGGATGAATGAGAAGCTGGAAATTACGTTAAATTATCTCAAAACGATTCTGCTGACTGTGCAACACGTTCTTAAGGCCTCGCTTTGCTGCATGACTGATTGCTCTGTCTAGTGGGTAAACCATCTACCTGTGAGGTTGTATTCCTTGTTGTGTATGGGAAATGTGTCCATTGTACAGTGCACAAGATGTCATTTTGGGCTGCATGGGTTGTAGCAATTCCACTGGTGGAACACAATAAAATAACAAAACAATGGAAACACAAAACTGATGGTGTCGATCTCGTCTTTAATAGCGGCGCAATCAGGCTTCGGAGGGGATTCAAGAAAGAAAAAAAAACGCCCTACCGCACGCAGTAAGCGTGTTTTGGGTGGTGTCGGTTGCAGAAGTTCCCCTGCGTGTATTTTTCTTGCTTAAGTACTGTGGAAAATCCCCCTTCAAAGAGAGACTCAAACGCTTATTTGTCACATACTTCACATACAAGTACAATGAGCAGTCGAATGCCTATTTTATTTGGAAAGTCTGAAATTGTGCAAGAAGTGGGACACAATTAGAAGGAAACGCAGAAGGTTAAAAATAACTACACAAATGTGCAAACAACATACAAATGCATATTTACATGCATATCTATATTTACATACACATGAATTGTGCAAAAGACGTTGAATTGTCAGAGGCTTGAACAAACTACAGCAGAGCTAAACGCTACTGCAGTGACTCCAAATGTACCGACCGTGTTTCCCAGACTACAAGTCACACCGGCGTGAGTACAAGATGCACTCGGCAACAGACGCGTTGCTGCGAGGAAAAAAGCAAGTCGCTTCGGTGTATAAGTCACATTTATAAGAGGGGGTACAGTATTTTCAATTGAGTCGCAAAATTAAACAGCGCCATTTGGTGGCCTTAGTTGAAATGCAGTGTCATGCGTTGTAGAAATCGTTTTGGACTATAAATCGCAGGACCGGCCTGACGGGGTAAAAAAGCAGCAGCTTACAGTCCGGGAAATATGGTACTGTGTGTCTCCTAACCAGAAAGAATGGAGACCGCTGCACGCTGCTAGCCAGTGGCTGACAAAGAGAGTAAATAAAACAAACAAATAAAAACCCCAAACAACCTCTCTCGGGGTGTGGAGCACGAAACGCGGCGCGAATCCAGCTGATATTATCCCAAGCATTCCGGGGATAAGCGAGATTTCAACAAATACCTTCTCATAAGAACCACCCCAGCCCCCATTCCTCACTGGATTTCCTCAAAGGAGCATTAAAACAAACCCTTACACAACCTCAAGAGGAATCCGTTCCAGGCTTTGTTGTGCAACTCATTTCCTTCAAACAATTCTGGGGTGCACAGCCGTGGGGACACCGTATAACGTGCCGCACAGTAAGAAAGAAACGACGCGAGGACATTATAACAACACGGCACAACGCTATGCATTACAAACCACTATACAAGATACTATACGGCACCACAGCGCAGAGCCATCTAAGGAAGGCAGCTGCACAAAAGGCGGCGGTGCATGAAAAGTGCAAAACTGCGCGGAGTGCAGAAATGTGCAGAAGTAGGATGGAAAAGCCTGGGAAGTGAATACGAAGCCTCCTCTCTTCCCCGAGCTCCCATCAAGGTGTCCAAGAACGGGACACGGGCTCCTCGCCCAGTGTACCGTGGTACTATTGTAAAAACCAAAACAAACCAGTGGTCGTGTTTGGCAGCATGACCGTTTACAACCATTTGAGTGTGAAGCGGGGCGCTGCTTAAAAAGAGGCATATCGACTCAGTAGATAGGCAGAATGAATAGGTAGAATGAATAGGTAGAACGAATAGGTAGAATGAATAGGTAGAATGAATAGGTAGAATGAATAGGTAGAAAGGGTGTAAATGAGAAAAAGATGACACATTTATGGAGTGAAACAGTAGATAGCAAACATGTCTGTGAATGTCCTCGTTCATCCAGGTCATGGTTACCCAAAGGAATTGAATCAAGTGCAACTGGACTTAGTATATACTGGACTTGTCCAGTTGCACTTGATTCAATTCCTTTGGGTAGTAGATAGTAAAATGTTATGTGAGATTGGACCCTGCCCTACCCCAACTCAACCAGAACCCGCGCCACCGGCTTTATGAAAAATACACCGAAGCCATTTGCCTTCAGCTGCTGGTCTGACATCAAACCCCTGAATCTACCGCGCATGCTGTTTTGTGGTATACTGTATATGTATTGCATATTGTATATGGAGCACAGTTAGACATGCTACAGCAATTAGCTGACTCCAACTGCAACCCAAAGAAACGAGTCGCGTGCAGTAACACAGGGCGTTCGGTTTAATTCAAGGCGGTCTGCTTTGGAGGATCTTTTTCCACGTTTAGTGTAAATCACCTTCACGGCCTAAAATACTGACTCCTGAATAGACAAATGAACAAACTTTGCCAGCATTTTAGCTGGTGGCTGGTACTTAATCTCCACCCTTAACACAAGTAGTTGACTTTCCAGGCCTGCGGCGGTGTATGCCATGCAGCCTTCAGCTACACTCGTTCCTTCGACATACCCGAGACGTGCGTCTGTTCATTCAGCACATCTCGGCTGCAACCTGCTGGGGTGTTTTTTTGTTGTTTTTTTTTTTTAACTGATTTTCAAATTTAACAAACACATAAATACCTCACAAACAGCAACAGAAAAACGCGCAAAACAGAAAAATCCCGCCCCGAAATCAACGACAAACGCTGCGATATGTAGAAGTTGTATTGAAAGGGGAAAAAAATTCAAATAAAAATAAATAAATAAATAAATAAATAAATAAATAAATAGATGAAAATAGCCATGACAATAAGTATGACTAGACTTCACAAGAACATGACAGGAAGCGGGCAAAGACCACAAACTGAGTAATCAGCCACTGCCCTCCCGGGACAGACAAGTGCGTCAAAGTCCCTGCAAGGAAGGAGTGTAAAGGCCCCCAGAGTCTCCAGAATTTGATTGATTCATGGTTGAGATCATGAGTCAGTTTCTCTAGAGGTGGAAGGGCCATCACAGGTCCCTACAGTCAGCATGTGGATAACCACATGCTGACTGTAGGGACCTGCGATGGGCCGCACCGCAAAATACCTTTTAGCCCAAAATAAGAGCATAACAGAGATTTGAGAGATTGTCCGGTGTGTGGTTTAACAAACAAAGAGTAAGTCATTGTAATCAATTTACCGGCAACCTCCTGGATCACAGAATTGACCTCCTTCCAAAATGTCTGGATTGTGGTTACAAGGCCAGAACCGATGGATAAAAGTACCTTTGTGTGTTTTACGTGTATAGCGGAGGTCTGAGCCGCTGGGGGACAGTTTCTGCAGCTGAATAGGTGTGAGATAAGTCCTATGGATATAAGTCCTATGGATATAAGTCCTATGGAGATAAGTCCTATGGATATAAGTCCTATGGATAAGTCCTATGGAGATAAGTCCTATGGAGATAAGTCCTATGGATATAAGTCCTATGGATATAAGTCCTATGGATAAGTCCTATGGATATAAGTCCTATGGATATAAGTCCTATGGATAAGTCCTATGGAGATAAGTCCAATCTGCAGAACTAAATGATACTCCCGGATCACGCGCTCACGGCGGCCTCAGAGAATCATAAGCTGAGGAATCCGAGTACAGTAGTAGAGCACAACTCTCCGAAATCCTGCCTCCGACAGATTCGGCCGAGACCAGAGTATTTTCCAGCTCTGAGAGGGTCAAGCAGATCCCGTTTTTTTTTTCTTAGTGTGCTATAAATAATTATATTATTATAAGAGAATTCATCTGGGTGGCACGGTGGCGCAGTGGTTAGCGTGGTCGCCTCACAGCAAGAAGGTCCTGGGTCCGAGCCCCGGGGTTGTCCAACTTTGGTGGGTCACCCCGGGTCGTCCTCTGTGTGGAGTTTGCATGTTCTCCCCGTGTCTGCGTGGGTTTCCTCCAGGGGGTCCGGTTTCCTCCCACAGTCCAAAAACATGCAGGTCAGGTGAATCGGCCGTACTAAATTGGCCCTAGGAATGAATGTGTGTGTGTGTGTGGGCCCTGTGATGGTCTGGCGGCCTGTCCAGGGTGTCTCCCCGCCTGCCGCCCATGACTGCTGGGATAGGCTCCAGCATCCCCCGCGACCCTGAGAGCACCACTGTGACACCGCGCTGCCGCCATCTTTCAAAATATTGTTAATAGCAGGCGTAAGGATTGGGTGAATCTCTGGCCCACATTTCTCGAAAAATTCCAATGGAAACCCATCTGGTGCTGCACTTTTCCCGTGTGGCATGGCCTGGATCACAGCCCAGACTTCCTCTGGTGCGAGGGCTGCATTTAAACTGCAACAGTCCTCTTCCGCGACGGTGGGTAAAGAGATATTATTCAAATAAGAGGCAACTGTCGAGGGATTTATAACAATGTCTAAACGGACTATTGATAATCAGTGGATCACATGAGACATTGCCACACGGTGTTCTTATATTAACTGAGCGATCATTGTTCTAATTTTTCAGTTCACGGTCAACAAGTGGCTGGACTTATTACCAAATTCATAGTACTTCTGTTCAGCAAAAACTAGAAACTTCTGAATGTGACGAGCGTGAGCCATATTGAGTTGGGTCTTAGAAGTCACTAACGCTTTTAAATTCACAGCTGTGGCTGTTCGTCTGGATATTTGTTCTAACCGAGTAACTTATATTTGAAGATTTTTTCTATTACCTTCCAAGGACTTTTTCCTGATAGGAAGTATAGGAGATAGGACGTCCGCGTAAGGTAGCTTTAGCTGCATCCCCCGATCACAGCAGGAGGCACTGGAGAATTGTTATTGCCAAGCCAAAATTGTGATAAATTGTTCTAGACAAAGGTGCGGAAAGAGTCACTCTTCGAAAGCGATGTGTTAAATCTCCAGGTTGGAGTTGGAATGTTGAATGCTGGGTCAATATGCAAATGCCCGGAGGTGTGGTCCGATATGACAACAGGATCTACTGTACGGCAGGCCTGGACTACATGGATGAAGGAATAGTCGAGTCTGGAGTAGTGGTAGTGGAGTTGTGAGGATGTGAATAAAACGTATAATCTCTCACTTTTGGGTTTATGTGACGCCATATATATATATACATATATACATATATACATATATACATATATACATATATACATATACATATACATACATATATACACGTATATATATACATACACGTATATATACACATATATATATATACGTATATATATGTATGTATATGTATGTATTATATGTGTGTATATATATACACGTATATATACGTATATATATATAAATATATATGTGTGTGTGTATATGTATGTATATGTATGTATATATATATATACACGTATATATGTATATATACGTATATATACACGTATATACGTATATATACGTATATATACGTGTGTGTGTGTATATATATATATATCAGTCCAGTGTCTGCACAGTCGTCGTTGAGGACAGCAGAAGACCTTGGATTAGGTATGTTTGCGGAGGAGGAATTATCCAAGGGGGATCTTATGCAAGCCCTTGCAGTAATGGTGAAACATCAAGATTATTTTCGCCGTGAAATGGGGCGAGTCATAGTTCGGGGCACAAACGTTAGGAATAGGTATGCGTTGTTTAAGGGCAGCGCCTGCAATCAGGATGAATCTCCCCTCTGAGTCTTTTTCTCCCCGTGGTTCAGGAAGACAGGAAGGGGTTTTATTCCCGAGAGCTGCTGAACCTTTTTTATTCTGCGGATGAGATGAGACATAAACCTTGCCCACCCGGTCTCCACCAAGCCGCTGGCGTTCTGGGCTCCTACACATTCCCACTCCCGCTCGCCACATACGGACGCTTGTTGAGGATGACCTCTTCGTCACTGCTCCAACGCTCTAGGTTCCCCTTTAACCTCGACTTTCCACGCGGAGGCTAGTTGCAGGCACAAAAAAAACAAAACAAGAAACATTCGTGATTATCCCAGCTGGTTTTTTTGCAGAAGTACAAGAGTCTAAATCTGTCTTTTATCATCAACATGACCTCACAGAAATCCGTGAAATGACCGCCACCTCTGAACACTTGCATCATGTGGTTGGGACACATACTGTGTTGTGTTAAGATTACGTGCCGGCACCCAGTCACCCAGCACACGAGGCATAAACAGATCCCAACTAAGCAACGAGGCCGCAGTGACAGCTCGGACCCCCCAGACAATAGCTGACCTCCAGGCTAAGTGATGGACACCACTGGGAGGCACCCCGAAATGTGGTTTTCCTGAGCCGTGCGTGACCCTAAACACACACTTGGTGCCAACTGTTTCTTAAGGAGCAGATACGCAGGTTGAAACAGAAACAGATGAGACATTTAAACAAAAGGAAAGACGCTGTACCATAACAGAGGATTATAAGCCACTGTGGGCGAGTGTGAAATCAAATTGATGAGTATACTAAGCTAGCATACTCCTAGCACCTAGTATCTCATTTCTGTGCATTACAAACAGGCGTGGCAAGGCAAGCAGTAATAAAATGACTAAAAATGCCTTGTTTTCAAGGGAAAGCGCTGCAAGTAAACTCTGTTTCTCTGCTGCTTATTCTTCCAGTACCGTCCTTATAGTAACAAAGAGCAGCACATAATGTTCGGTGGGGGCTCAATATGGGTCGGGTCCTCCTTCCTCCATTATAACTGGCGGAGAGGGAGCGGTGACCTCATTCAAGAGTTTCTGAAAATGCAGCTGTAGACTCCGGGACTCCTACTGGCTGGCTGTCGCTGCGAGGGAGTAAAGACGGAGGACGAAGGAAGGGGGCGCGAGGCGCACCGGGGAAACACAGGGGAAATCTCTCCTTGCCAGCCGGATCTGCGGCCCGGCTCCGTCTGCTCTTTGTGTCTGTGTGTATATATGTATGGTAATAGATACACCTGTGACTGAAGGTATTTGCCTCCATCCCTCCGTCCAAAGCCCCTCGGGGCAACAGACTCGCCACAGTCGCGTATAAGTGGACGCATCAGAATGGTAATATATATCTGGTGAGCCCGACGTCTGCAAATAAATCCCAACCATTCCAGCAGCGGGATTGTTTTGGTAGATAGTGGAAGTGGAAGCTCCGGGATCTGGTTTACATCCAAGAACTGCTCACTCTACCATGTTCGCTGTCAAAATGCTCACTACACAAGGGCAACCAGGTAGCATAGCAGCCTATTCTGTTGCCTACCAACACGGGGATCGCCGGTTCAAATCCCCGCGTGACCTCCGGCTCGGTCGGGCGTCCCTACAGACACAATTGTCTGCAGATGGGAAGCCGGATGTGGGTGTGTGTCCTGGTCACTGCACTAGCGCCTCCTCTGGTCGGCCCGGGGCGCCTGTTCCAGTGGTTAGCGCTGTTGCCTCACAGCAAGAAGGTCCCGGGTTCGAACCCCAGGCCGTCCCAGCTCCTTTCTGTGTGGAGTTTGCATGTTCTCCCCCGGGCGCTCCGGTTTCCTCCCACCATCAAAAAAGACACGCGTGTTAGGGTTAATACTCCTGTCTGTGCCCCTGAGCAAGGCAGTAGGAAGAAAGAACTGGAGTTGGCCCCTGGGCGCTGCTCCTAGCTACACAGCTAGGATGGGTTAATTGCAGAGAGTTAATTTCATTTGTATGTACGTACACAAGGACTAATAAAGAGTATTATATTCTACTCTATCCTCCCACGCGCTACGCCCCCCCTGGTGAAACTCCTCACTGTCAGGTGAAAAGAAGCGGCTGGCGACTCCACCCGTATGGGAGGAGGCATGTGGTCGTCTGCAGCCCTCCCCTGGATCAGCAGGGGGGCGGGGGGGTGGCGCAGCAATCGGGACGGCTCAGACAATAGGGGCAAACTCGCTCTGCGTAGGGGGCATCAGGCTTCTTTGGCCCGCCCCTCATTTGCATATCAGACAACGCACCCGATCTCCCTTGCCTGGGTTGCGTCGGAATCTGGGGTTTTGGGGGGAAGTGAGCCGACGTCTCCCCCTACAGCGGAGGAATGTGAGGACGCCGCTCTGGCGACGAAACGTCGCGCGGACGCAAGCCGGCAGAGTGAAGGCCGGACACGCTGGCGGACGCACACGTAAGAAAAGCCCATTTCCGGGTGGAGGGGCACTTTAAACCGGCTACGCCCAGCGTTCCTCGTAACAGCGAGATGACGCAGAGCGACGCGCCGCCGGCGGCGCCGCTGCCACGAGGGCCGTGATCCGCAGACCTCCCCGCGCGGTGCCGTGTCGAAATCAACCATCTAATTGTTCACAAACCGGCTTGCGAAACACGAGGCTCGACGGGGATCAGTTCGGTGGTATTTAGTTATGCAAGTCATCAGCCGCTTAGAACCTCTGAGTGGGACGAAGGCGCCGGGGTGGGGGGAGGGGGCGGAGAGCCCAAAGTCCCACAGCAGGACTGACTGTGAGGAGGCCAAGTGTCTGTGACCTCCATAGACATACATTTACCCTTTATACCTTTGTGTGTCCATGTGGATGTGTGTGTCCATGTGTGTCCGTGTGTGTGTCCATGTGTGTGTGTGTGTGTGCGTGTGTGTGTGTGTGTTGGGGGGGTTCCATCAACACCCACTGAAACATGCATCCATCCATTACCCGAACCACCGCTTATCCTGCTCTCGGGGTTGCAGGGATGCTGGAGCCTATCCCAGCAGTCATTGGACGGGGAGACACTCTGGACAGACCACCAGGCCATTACAGCCCCCCCCCCCCCACACACACACACACACACACACACACACAAGTAGGGACAACGTAGTACGGCCGATTCATCTGACCTACATGCCTTTGGACTGTGGGAGGATACCGGAGCCCCGGGAGGAAACCCACACAGACACAGGGAGAACATGCAAACTCCACACAGAGGACGACCCCCCCCCCATGGTTGGACTAGCCCGGGGCTCGAACCCGGGGCCTTCTTGCTGTGAGGCGGCCGCGCTCACCACCGCGCCGCCGTGTCGCCCCCTACTGCAGCAGCCACAGTGAAAGTGTAATGACACCGTGCAGTTTGCCACACCACCTAACCGGTGGTGCTAACAGCGGTGATGACTACGGCCTACACCCGGGTGGGTCCGCTCGGCGAAGACAAGAGCGGGGAGATAGTGTGGCTGGCTGGCAGCCAAACTAAACAAACTGTTTGTTTCCTCGCCAGCAGCCATACCAACATGTACCCCGGCTCTGCCGGAGGACAGAAGCTAAGCAGATGTGGGCTCGGTTGGTATCGGATGGAAGACTTCCTGGGGAACGTGAGCTGCTGGAAGTGGAGCTCGTCAGCCAGTAGGGGGCAGTTTTCCCTCTGGTCCTAATAAACGTCCCAGTTTTCCCGGTACGGTGATGGAGACGTTGCGCCGTGCCCTTCCTCGGATGAGACATTAAACCGAGGTCCTGACTCGCTGTGGTCGGTGAGATCCCATGGTACTTACCGTAAAGAGCAAAATTCCCCACCTGCCCCCCCCCCCGTCTGGCCTCCTAATATCCTCCCTCCCGTGTAAGTGGCTCAGTGGTTCCTCCCTTTCTACCTCCAGCTGATGTGTGGTGAGGGTTCTGGTGAAAAATGGCTGCCGTGCATCACCCAGGTGGGTGCTACACATCCGGGGTGGTTGAGGCGAGTGACCCCCCCCCCAGTATGAAGTGCTCTGGGGGGGCTAGAAGAGCGATATATAAATGTGATCCATCATCATCATAATTAGGATAGTAAACTCACGTCCTAATCCTAACCATCAGAAGTACAC
The DNA here is from genome assembly GCF_029633865.1 of Lampris incognitus. Classification (NCBI taxonomy): domain Eukaryota; kingdom Metazoa; phylum Chordata; class Actinopteri; order Lampriformes; family Lampridae; genus Lampris; species Lampris incognitus. Next base: position 9,339,276 of record NC_079227.1, read on the forward strand.
CTCTAAATGTCCCCCTTACCTAGACCTTCACCTAATCCCGGTCCTGGTTCAACCCTACGGACCCCTGAAGGAGCCTCCTTTTGCACAGACAGGTTCTCACTCTTCGTTAAAAAACTCGGCTTGGTCCCCCGTCCTCACAAATGTGGCCGAGTTAAAAACGCGCGCGCGCGCGTTTGTTTTAATTAGACCTCGGAGACTTGACGAGTGCGGTTCACGCACGCGCCCTTCCCTCCGCTGCGCGCGCGTTCCAAAAATGTGTAGGCGCGCTGTTTTGAGGGAGGCGCAACGAGGAAATCTTGACCCATTTTCAACCCCCTTTCTCCTCCTCTAAACGAAACACGAAACCTCGTCCATGTCAGCCCCGAGCCGGTCCCGGAGCGCCCAGTCAGTCCAGCACCGCCAGCGCCTCCATCTCCACTGACGAGCAGAAGGAGCCTTGGACCCCCATTCTTGGACACATGCGATCCGGCGGCCATCCTTCCAGCCCTCCTCTCGTCCCGGGCCAGCGGTGGACTTGCCTCGCCTTGGTTTCCCTCCCGGGTCGTCGCTGCTTCCGGTCGGCGGGCGCACCGTAGAAGCGGAGCGTGCCGGTCTGACAGCGCGAGGTGGTTTTATTCTCACCTACCACCAGCTCGTGCGAAGCGCCCATCCGGCGGGCTCGACGCGACGGAGGGAGGCTGCAGCGCATCCTTTGTTGTGCCTGGCAGCGCCTCCTGCCTTTCTCCTCCTTCTCCGTCTCCTTCCCCCTGGACGTGAGGAGAGTTTGAGCGAAACTTCCCGGAGAGTTTTTGCAAAGGAATAAACTTTTCTTTCTTTCTTTTTTGTGTGGCTGCTGCTGCTGGAGGAGGAGGAGGAGGAGGAGGTGGAGGAGGAGGGGTGTTGGGAGCAATAATGGCGATTTTTGTGAAGAGCACGTCTGTTGTTCTGCTTGCGTTGGGATTATGTTTGTTCTCCTCGCGTCCCGCCACGGCGGAGCCGGAGCCGGTGGACGAGGAGGAGGAGGAGGAGGAGAGCTCGTGCCAGGGGGCTTTCGACCTCTACTTTGTGCTTGACAAGTAAGTTGTGCCCGCTCGGCGGTTTCTCCTTCTCTTTTCCAGCCGCCGCCGCCGCCGCCGCCTCCTCCTGCACATCTGCTGCAGCCGCTGTCCACTCGGGGTCCCGCAGCACCGAGTCCGCGGCTCTCCGCTCCCGAGTCGAGGCGTAGGTGGGGTACACGTCTTCCGGATTTCGGGGCGATGCGCTTTGTTTGCGTTCGTCCTGGCGCGCGCGCGCGCGCGCGCGTCATCGCGACAAGTTGCTGAATAAGCAGAGAGGCGAGGGATCGTTTGCAGCCCATCTGGGGTCTCTCCTTCCATTTTCCTTTCAGCCCAACGTGCAGTACGCTGACTGGTGCACGCCTGCAGGCCAGCTCCTCCATCTTTCCTGCCTTTTATTTATTTACCTACTCATCCCCAGTCTGTGAACCCTCCTTCTCTTTTCGGCCCCGAGAAATTGTTTCCAACGCAAGAAAGAAAACCTCAAACCCTGATATATGCATATATATATATGCATATATATATGTGCATATATATATATGCATATATATGTGTGCATATATATATATGTATATATGCATATATATGTGTGCATATATATATGTATATATATATGCATATATATATGCACACATATATGCACACACACATATATATATATATATGCATGTATATACATATGCTTGAATTCAATTTCATATCTATTATAGGTGAGTTTACAGCCCCCCCCCCCCCACCTCATTCACTTCTGATAAGTTTTTTCTTCTTTAAGGGGGGCGAAAAGTTCATTCAGAGGTGTTTACCCCCCCTCCCCCCCCACACACACACACACACAGGTCTCACATAATCTGCACCCTGGTCAAGTCCTCATATTATTGTCGCAAAGCAAAAGGACTCCCCCCCTCCCCCCCTCTCTCTCTCTCCATTTCCCCGAAGGCATCCTTTCTGTTGGGATTTCACCTCGTTCTCAATGACCGTTTCATTCGTTCCAGATCTGTCCGCCCACACTGGAAAAATGCTGCGGTCGTGACATCTCGCATAAGACGGCCCTCAGCAGCAGGCCTCAGACTGCGTGCATGGGCAGAAAAGGCAGGGGCAAGTTCTGCAGCGCTGGCCGCTCGGGTTCGCAGTAGCTTTCATCACGCTCGATCTGCTCGCCCGGGTGGGGGGGGGGGGGGGGTGGGGGGGGGGGGAGGCGAAGCAGCGTCGAATGAACGTCGGAGGCGACGTTATTTTTGACGTGGCCCTCCGGGGTCTGTGTGCTGGCCCTGCAGCGGCCTGGCAGCCTGTGGACTGGCGGCCTGTGGACTGGCGGCCTGTGGACTGGCGGCCTGTGGACTGGCGGCCTGTGTAGGGCGCCTCACTGCATTCTGCACCAAGTATGCAGGGATAAACACGAGTTAGTGGTTAGAAAAATACATGGCTGGATGGCTGGATGGGTACTACTATAACAGAGCAATGAAAGGCTTTGTCTGCAGGCTCCGAGCACGCTCAAACACCGAGCCCCGGCAGGTTATACACACACTAAATACACTACAGGATACGGTAAGAACAGTCCAATAACATCAATGTGATAAAAAGAGCATACGTATAAATGACGGGTAATCCCAAAAATGTGAGCGGTGACACACGTGGGCGACCATGACCAAGACACTTGGCGTTTTAAGGGGCTGTTAACCGGGTTGGGGGGCTCTAGCCGGCAGTCACTGAATTGGGGTGGCAAGAGTTGGGGTAGCCTTACGGCCTCGCGGGTGGAGCACATGAGAATAGAGAAAACAGAGTGAGAGAAGAAACGTTCACCAACGGTTTCGGCAACAGAACATACGCCGATATCGAAAATGCCCGTGGACTGTCCCAACACGGGTGGCCGTGGTGGAAATCGAAAGCCTACCCCACCCCCACCCTCCCCCCCCACCGGCAGTGTTGGTGCCGTGCTCCCCCCATTTAGCTGCACCGGACCACCCAGTGTCATGGCAGGATTCGGTCCCAGCCAGCAGGGGGTCCACATCAAAGTACCCGTCGTTCCACAAGTAAGTGTGTCCTAATCCCTTCGCCACCGCTCGGACTGAAACGTGTGCGTCACCCACGGACCAGGCTGGTTCGGCTATCGTGTGTGTGTCTGTGTGTGTGTGTGTGTGTGTGTGTGTTTGCTGCAGCGGGAAGTGACACATGACAAAAACAAAAGGACAGCATTTTCTTTTTTTGGGCCGGGGGGGGGGGGTTTTTTGGGCTAGTGTTGTCGCTATTCTTAGATCGCCTGCGAGCTGTTTTGCTTGACTCTTGGCTGACTAACGTGGTCGAGGCATCATTTGCGGACTTCAAACGAGAGGAAGCTCATTAGCCATTCACCCCCAACCTTCCGGCCTTCACATCCCCCCGGACCCTGGGCTGCTTTTACGAGGCCCAGGCTCGGATGATGCATGTGGAAGGCGTTGGAGCGTAGCATGGGGTGCAGACACGGTGCACAGCAGGGGTGGAGGATGCTGGGGGTCGTTACCGGGCCGGGAGACCTACTGCACAATTAACCTCAATGGGGGCCCCGACCCCTCTGGGTAGATACGGAAGTGGTCCGTGGCGGCACAGCCGTGATGGAGATGAGGGGTTGACATGGCCGGAGCAGCCATGTGCTACAGCGCCGCCGTATAACAACAATAAGAAGTACAGGGTTGGCACTAACGAGGGATAATAACACAGAACCGGCTTGTAATGATACCCCCCGGTGCCGTTTACTGGTGACGCCGGGAGATGATGTCACCCGCACGGCCGAAACACACAGGATGGCGTCGCTCGAAAAATATGCACGAGGATGCGTAACAGCGACAAGGTTTTGCAGAAATGGGTCGTACGTTCGCCGGTTTGAACCCGGAACCGGATGCAATCCGGTTCAAACGGCGTTTTACTCGTCCGGGAGGGTCAGCGGAGAGCCTCGCATGGTGGGAACGCCACACAACTGCGACAACCGACTGCAACACAAACCGTAAGACGTCTCGTGGCGCAAACTGCACGGCATGACCGCACACCCAAATGCAAGACGGCGCACACTGTAAGAAACCACAGGATTTCATGACAACAACGGTGTGCAATACGACGCATTACAAACCACCATACACGACACTCTACGGTGCACGGCAACACACCACAGAGCCGGGCCGAGGAAGGCAACCGCACAAAACGCAGCCGTGCCACGCAAAGTGCAAAATTGCACAGTGTGCAAAGCTAAGACGGGAAAAGCCTGGAAGGGGAATGAGAAGCATTCGCTCTTCCCTCGGCTCCCGTCAAGGTGTCCCAGAACAGGACACGGGCTCCTGACCCAGTGCACAGTGGCACTATTGTAGAAAAAAGAAAAAAAAAGGAGCGGTTGTGCTTGGCAGTGTGTCTATTTACACCCATGTGAGTGTGAAGCAGGATATTGCCCAAAAGAGGCATATCGACTCGGTAAACATTTCCTGGATAAACGGTGTAAACGAGAAGAAGATGGCACTTTCATGAAACGAAACATTAGGAAACGTTATGTGAGAGGAACACGCGGCGTTGGGTTTGAGTCGAGCCCGGCTTCCCAGGGTTTCTCCCCCCCCCAGTTTAGCTCAAATGGCCTCCACAGTCTAAAATGTGCAAGCAAAAAAAAAAAAAGAAAAAGTATTTGAGGTTAAAATAGCAACTCCAAATATTGGCTCCTGAATAGACAAATTAACGGCCTTTGCCAGCGTTGCAGCCGGGGGGGGGGGGCGGGGGTTTGATTCCCGTCCTTACGTGAGTAGCTGACATCGACGCTCAGCGGTGCGTTGTGAGCCAGGCCTCTCAGGCCTCCAGCTCCTCTGCAGAGCGAGCAGTTAAACTCGCCCCTTCCATCTAGCCGAGATGTGCATTTGATGATTCAGGATATCTGGGCCGCAACCTGCTGTTTCACGAGGGCCGCGGTGCAGAGGATGTATGGTGTTGGGTGTTTATATGGTCGGGGGGAAAAACAAAAAAAACCCAACGCGAGTTTCTTGCAGCCAGATGTCCTCACCTTCGGATGGAGATTGTGCAGAACAATATTTGCTTGTTTTTACTGAGTCCCCAAGTACAAATGAATCCACACTGCATCTCTCTGTCTCTCTTTCTTG
>NC_079227.1:9657115-9702115 GCF_029633865.1 Lampris incognitus
TGTCTGTCTGTCTGTCTGTCTGTCTGTCTGTCTGTCTGTCTGTCTCTCTCTTTCTCTATCTGCCTCTCTCCCTCTCTCTCCCCAGTGACAGTGTCATTCAGTTGATATGTGTCTCCAAGGGAACAGGCTTAGGGCTCGTCGTCAGGGGCGGGACTAACCGCGCCGACGGACCAATGGTGTTCATTCAGGAAATAGTGCCGGGAGGAGACTGCCAGAAGGTGAATGTCTGTACCGGTTCAGCATCAACAGGTGGTTTGACTTGCTGCCAGCGTGGCATTAATGAAAAGATGAACGAGACACGAATATAATATTCCGTCTCATTCTAAACACAGGGATTTTCTTATGTTTAGATATTAAAATATTGAAGTGCACTGTATTAAAATATTTAAGGAAAGGATAAAATCTGAGCTTTTCTCCACATGTAAATATTTTCTGTTACATTTTACAATGAGTTGCTGTAAATGCTATAGCCATGATAGAAGAAATTAATACTGTTGGGCAGCAGGGTGGCGCAGTGGTTAGCACTGTCGCCTCACAGCAAGAAGTTCCTGGGTTCGAACCCCGGGGTTGTCCAACCTTGGGGGTCATCCTGTGTCGTCCTCTGTGTGGGGTTTGCATGTTCTCCCCGTGTCTGCGGTGGGTTTTCTCCGGGTGCTCCGGTTTCCCCCACCATCAAAAAGACATGCATGCTAGGGTTAATACTCCTGTCTGTGCCCCTGACTGGGGCAATGGAAAGACAAACTGGAGTTGGTCCCCGGGTGCTGCGCAGCGGCTGCCCACCGCTCCTATCTACACAGCTAGGATGGGTTAAATGCAAAGAATTTCCCTACGGGGATCAGTGAAGTATCTCAAAATTGAAAAAGAAATAAAAAATGCGCCATCTCAGTTCGACCAAGCTAATCAAATTTTGTTGTATGGGAGAAGTGTAATCTAATTGTCAAGTATAATTTTGCAAAATCAAGTCAAATCAGTATAGTATTGATAGGACGAAGGCCGGTAACAGAACAGGAAAGGTTAAGTAGCCACTTAAAATCACTGGCTAGCTCTCAGACTACCACAAGAGTTGACAAAGCAGCTTTTGGCACAGTCTGAAACTGCCCATCAGCAGCCAGACATGTATACAAAATTACCTGTTGTGTAAAAGCTCTAATGTTCTGATTCTGATTCTGACTAAAATGAATGCACCATTAAGATAATTGTTACAGAATTCATAATACCGGCGCTTAAACTCGGTTAAATCCAGTTAAATAATAGTGTAGTAATGTGCTCTTGCCATTTCAGAAACATCTGAACTGTTGTGTCATCGGCGAACAGTTTGGTCTCATAACAAGCGTTTCTTATTTTGCAGGACGGCAGGTTGCAGGTGGGGGACCAGCTGGTGTCCATCAACAAGGAGTCCTTGATTGGAGTGACATATGAGGAGGCCAGGAGCATCTTGACACGAACCAAACTCAGGTCTGGCGGATAAAGATTTAAGCCGGCAGCTATTTCCTCTTTTCCCAAACAGCTGAATTATTCAAAAGCTGAAGGGTTTCATGCGAGTCCTATACATTCGTTTTGTTGTGAAATCAGACGAGGGAAAAAGTGGATTCCTATCTATGTATAATGTTAAACAGCAGTAATAATTAGCGCCGTGCTGTAAGTATTGAACTAAACTATAACGGGAATTGAGCAAAATTAACATGTTTTTTGTTGGTAAATGACTATTTTGTTCGTTTTTATACATTTATGTTCATGCGTTTATCCATAACTGTTCTCAGTTGTCGCAAGAACTGTAAGGGAGGGGTATCGTCCTCATGAATATTCATGAGTTGGCCTTTGAGTGACAGGCAAAAATAAGAGTGGGTGGGTTTGATGAATTGGTCTGATAGGGTGTGTGTAAATGACTGCATCTGGTGACATCATCCATCAATCCATCCATTATCCAAGCTGCTTATCCCAACCGGGGTCGCAGGATGCTAGAGCCTATCCCAGCAGTCATTGGGTGGCAGGCGGCACCCTGTACAGGCCGCCAGTCCATCACACGGCCGACACACACACACATTCACACCTAGGGGCAATTTAGTATGGCCAATTCACCTAACCTGCACGTCTTTGGACTGTGGGAGGAAACTGGAGGAAACCCACGCAGACGCGGGGAGAACATGCAAACTCCACACAGAGGACGACCCCCAAGGTTGGACTACCCCAGGGCTCGAACCCAGGACCTTCTTGCTGTGAGGCGACCGTGCTAACCACTGTGCTACCATGCCACTGGTGACATCATGAGAATCCGAAAGAAAGATCGACTGACAGAAGCTAAACTAGAAATAAAGAGAAAGGAACAACTGAATTCAACCTTTTATACTTTTATTTTTTTTCCAGGAGAAATTGATAGTACAAAATGCACGATGATGAACGTAACAGGCGATGTCGATCTGAATTTAAAAAGGCCACTGGTATAACAAAAGAATAAAGATTGTTTTAAGCATACTCGCTCTTTGCTGTCTCTGTACTGTAGACCTGACCCGACGGTGGAGATCGCCTTCATCAGGAGGAGGTCATCTTCCAGCTCCAGCAGTGGACCTCAAAGTCCCATCTCCCTCCAGGGGCCGGGCAGCGGAGCCGTGCCCCAGAGCAGGTCCCCAGGGCTGGCCACGCTTCCTCCACAACCTACCCTGGTCACCAAGATCACCTCCAGTCGCAACCCTGCCAGCGAGACACTGCCGTCCGTCAATGTCAGCCAGGTCAGACAGATTAGCATGGCCTGTATAAAAATCTGCGCATTCAGGGGCATCTGGGTGGCGTGGCGGTCTATTCCACTGCCTACCAACACGTGGATCGCCAGTTCGAATCCCCATGTTACCTCTGTCTTGGTCGGGCATCCCTACTGACACAATTGGCTGTGTCTGTGGGTGAGAAGCCGGATGTTGGTATGTGTCATGATCGCTGCACTAGCACCTCCTCTGGTTGTGTTGGGGCGCCTGTCCCGGGGGGGAGGGGGAACTGGGGGGAATAGCGTGATCCTCCCACGCGCTGCATCCCCCTGGCGAAACTCCTCACTGTCAGGTGAAAAGAAGCGGCTGGCGACTCCACACGTATCGGAGGAGGCATGTGGTAGTCTGCAGCCCTCCCCAGCTTGGCAGAGGGGGTGGAGCAGCGACCGGGGCGGCTCGGAAGAGTGGGGTAATTGGCCGGATACAGTTGGGGAGAAAAAGGGGGAAAAAAAGACACACGTATGCACACACACATATGCTACAGCTTTAATACAATGTTGATAATTGCAGGTGCGGGTAGCTCAAGTCAGAACCGACCCAACTTGTGTCCCGCCTCCACCAGAGAGCGACAGCATAGCAGACACCAGCTCTGGTGAGATATCCGTCTCTCTGTCCACAGTATGGTTTTCTCCGTTTATGCCTTTCATTTCCCTCCCATATCTGTTTGTCTCTCTAAATTAGGTAGGCGGACGAGGTGGTCTCATTCTCTGGCTCACTGTTCGTCTGTCACAGAGAGAAGAGAGTGTTCTCTCTCTCTCCCCCTTCCTCCATTCCTCCCTCCTTATGTTTTTCTCTCTCCATCCTTCACTATTTTCCTCTGCCTCTGTTTCCTTGACAATGACCTAACCTCTGTCTTGTTGTTTACCGCTTTATCATTTGTTATTGTGCCACTTACAAGCAGCTGTAGACCTCAGACGTGGCTTGGGAGCTAATCAAAATCACTGTAGGACCAAACTCTAAACCCAGCAAGATGAACACACACACACACGCACACACACACACACACACAAGCCGCTTTAATCTGCTTTTCATCTGCGGCCCCTGTGCAGGTAGCACACAGAGCGTGCACGCGGTCTTGCCTTATCAGCTGTGATTTAAAGTAATGACATTGGCTTTTTTTCAACCGTCGCTTTCTCTGACAGAGGGAGCAGAGAGCAGCCTGTGAGTCAGACACGCAGAGGCAGACGACATCTGAAACAGACTGACAGAAAGATAGACTGCTTCTCGGAGCCGGGGCCAGACAGAATCAAAGAGCCAGAGACAGGCAGACAAAGCGACAGATTGAGTAAGAGAGATAGGAAAAGACGAGATGATTTAACGCATGAAGAGTCAAGATAAGGAAGAGAGGAACTCAAAACAAATACAAAACAATACAACAAACGCATTGTTTGCAAGCTGTACGAAGTGTAACAGTGTCAGTTCAGACTGCAGTAAGAGGTGTGGAGCGAGAGATGGGAATGGAGGATAAAGAGAGACGACGACAGGGATGGAAGGAGGGAGAGGGACAGATGGCGCGTGGGGCGCTGCCTGATGGAGAAGGAAGTGAGACGAGCAGGAGGTCTGGCCTGTGATTGGCCAAAAAGGTGTGAAGATCGTCCCATGTTTCAACATCCCATTGACAGAAGAACAGAGCGTGGGCCTGCTGTGTAATAATCCAGGGGAATACGGCGAGCTGCCTCATAGAGTCACCGAGACGTCACAGTCCTGGCACTCAGGCCCGGTATGCTGACATACACCATCTCAGCATTACCTCGCTAAAGCTGACCTAGAAGCTGGTCGATGCTTTAGATACTAACAACCCAACCCAATACAACTGGGGAGAAAAAGGTGTGTGTGTGGGGGGGGTGGTGGTTAAAAATGTATACGAATGAGATTGTTGCATAAAAGATCAGCGATATCCCCGATGAAAGGGAAGCTCTGGATTCAGACGGGTTTTACTACAGTTCTCCTGCCCTACGTTGGGTTGGCTTGAGGGTACCAGCTGACAGGCACTGTTAAGTTGCTGTCAGTCAGACTGACAGACAGAGACCACAATTGTTGGAAGTGAAACTAGTCGGCGTCGAGTCATCTTTTTCCGACTGGTGTTCTTGTCGTGCCCCCTGCAGCCGTTCAGAGAGGTGTAAAACCCCGGTCCAGAAAGTAAAAACCCTAACCATGTCTTTACTCCACCCTCTGCTGCTGTAGCACAGCAGTTTACAAACCAACGGGTTTCACACCTATCATCGCCTTCGCCTTAGAGAGAACCACGAGAACGATGGGGACAGGCTCGGGGCGTGCACACGCAAAACGTGGTGGTTATTTTTCTCCACATTCAAGCATGAGACGTGCTTTCTTTCTTTTTTCTTCTTCAAAATGTCAAATTAAGAAAAAAGAGCCACAAACGCCACCTCGGAGCAGTTTTACAGCATCCGCGTTTGATGTCCCCTGTTTCTCTAACTCTGTCCATGTCCCTCTCCCGTCCCTGCAGAGCCCCCCTCCAGCGGCCAGCCTGCACACAGGAGGTGCTCCATCAGCACCAGTTGTCGCCTCAAACTAGAGAGGTTGGAGCAGGTGTGTGTGTGTGTGTGTGTGTGTGTGTGTTTTGGTTGGGACTGCTCGCACAATCCCACCGCATCACAAACGAGATCAATAAATGGTATTTCCATCTAGCACATTCTGTCACGCCATGCTTGTGTGTGAATGGATGGGCCAGCCACGCTGTGCGTTTGTGTATACTGCAAGCTACATGTGTGTCAGTGAGTTGGTATTGGTCAGCTCCTACATGTTGAGCATGTGTGTTTGAGAGTTTTTGGGGGTGGAGTAATTCTCTTGCACTCACACGTGTGTGTACAGTGCCATGTGTTGCTTTGTGTTCGGCTGTGTCTCTGTTGATGTGTTTCTATCTGTGTGTGTTTATGGGGAGTATTAATTAATGCATTTGTGTGTCTGTGTGTACATGCGAGTGCCTGTGGTGTGTATTTGATGTACGGTATCCATGCCTGTATTGGTATCTTCATTTACGTGTGTGTGTGTGTGTGTGTGTGTGTGTGTGTGTGTGTGTGTGTGTGTGTCTGTGAGTCCAGGCTCTGGATGCGCTTGGCTTAAAGCCCACAGAAGCACAGAGACAGATGCTGAGGTCCCGACTACGAACAGATCCGGCTGGGACGGTGGCCTATGCAGGTAAGCCCATCAACGCTGCACGCTAGCGTTTACGTAACCCCTCCCTCCCTCCCTCCCTCCCTGTCGCTCCTATCTGTCGCCTCACCTGGGCTGAACCCCACCCTAATCATGTGCTCCGGTTGGACCACTCTTATTAGTGCTATCCAAAAGCCTCCCATTGCTGATGTGTTTTTGTTGTGCTCTGGGGTGAATGTTGCAAATGTTGATCTGTTTTTTGTGAGCCGCTTTTCCGTACCTCTTGTCTGCACCGTTATTTTAAATCACAGAAAACGTGACGAACTTGCAATGAGGCACAGATGCTAATGATACGCGTGTGCTGTGTAATTTGCTCTAAGGGTCATTCTCTGCTGTGTGTGTGTGTGTGTGTGTGTGTGTGTGTGTGCGCGCCTATGTGTGTAGATTTTGAGACCCTGACCAAGGAGTTGTTTAAGCTCCAGGTGGAAGAGTCGACCGTTGACCAGGCGGGTTCAAGGTTCGCGTCCAATGACCTGTCCAGTCTCCTAGAGTCCCCCCCTCATCCACTGGTAGGGGAACAGGAAATCCATCACGAATCAATGCACGGGGTCACATGAGGATTACGATGAAGGCCGGTTTAATCGGTTTTCAAGCTCAGAAAACAGTGAGAGAGTTCTCGCTAAAACTTACTCTCAAATGGATGATGGATTTTAAATGTGAATCTTGCATCCAGGTGGCGTGGCGGTCTATTTCCTCACCTACCAACACAGGGATCGGCGGTTTGAATCCCTGTGTTACCTCCGGCTTGGCCGGGCGTCCCTACAGACACAATTGGCCGTGTCTGCGGGTGGGAAGCCGGATGTGGGTATGTGTCCTGGTCGCTGCACTCGTGCCCCCTCTGGTCGGTCGGGGCACCTGTTCGGGGGGGGGGACTGGGGGGAATAGTGTGATCCTCCCATGCGCTACGCCCCCCTGGCAAAACTCCTTACTGTCAGGTGAAAAGAAGCAGCTGGTGACTCCACATGTATCGGAGGAGGCACGTGGTAGTCTGCAGCCCTCCCTGGATCGGCAGAGGGGGTGGAGCAACGACTGGGATGGCTCGGAAGAGTGGGGTAATTGCCCAAGTGCAATTGGGGAGAAAAACAATCCCCCCCAAAAAAAAAAAGTCCGGAAAAGGCCAGCAACTAAATATAATATAGACGTTGGCATTGCAGTGCACCAGGGAAAGATAAAAGGCATGATATACTTAATTTAGCTTACATATACGTTTGTAATGTATGATTCCTCCATTTGTCAGGGATGGTAATTACAAGGGCTTCATTTCTTCTGTCATTCATTTGTTCATTCATGTTGTTATTGTCACCATTGGTTTTTATGTGTTCTGGTATTGATCTGGATGGTGTACTGTGACATTGATTTGTTGACTCTCTGGCTCGATGAGAAGCAGGAACTGTTCATGCAAACCACAAAGGTTCATTATGCAGAGAGCTTTCCGTCCTGCTGGGCTGATAGTCCTGTTGAAGGCTGTTGAATACTTGTCTTGATGCATGCTCATTAAAGAGAGACTGATATGCCCTCTCTGAACACATTTTTTAACATTGGGAGTTTGACTCATAACCGAAAGTAAGTGTGGTTTTATGAATTCAAAGCTATTGGCTACTGTCTTCCTGGGTGGGTGGGGCTCAGTACTGCTCGTCATTTGTTATTTACAAAAAATGTCGGGATAGCGAGAGAGAGAGGGAGATCCTCTGTGAGGATTACAGTTTCGAGGAGGAGGATTCGGTGAAGAGTACAACTGTCACCATCTTACAATGTTGTGATTGCAGTTATTCCCCAGTCCCCTGTGAATAGTCGTACACATGGCCATTTTGACTCAAAATAATGGTAATGGAAATTTGCATATGAAACTGATCACTGGTTTTGGTTATGATGCAACTGTGCCGGTTTCAGTCGTTATGCAACTGCACAGTTTATAAGGGTGCGGATACCTGCAGTCAGCTGAGACTGACGAAGTCTCATAGATGAGTGATGAAGCGTTTCTCCCACTAAACCTGTGACCAGATGAACTGACTCAACTTTCTGGGGCTGTTGAATACTGCCTCTGTTGATAGTGTGTGTGTGTGTGTGTGTGTCTGTGTGTGTGGTGTGGTGTGGGGGTGTAGCCATCACTGTCAGATTCTGATGATCTAGAGGAAATGGAAAGACTGAGGAAAGACCACATCGAGGCTCTGAGGGAGATCAAGAAGCTACAGGTATGTTGATGTTGGCTCTGGCAGACAGTCAGCCCACTGTGTAGTTTTACCAGAGTAAAAAAAAACTAGATCCAAAATCCTTAAAAAAGGGGAAGGAGGAAAGAGGGAAAACAAATAAACAGCAAGTCGTCAGAGGTGAAGGCAAATTAGGCACTGAAAGATCAAATAAGATCGCAAGCGAATATGTAGAATTGTGTCTTTGTGAATCTGACGCTGACTTCTTGTACGCACTTCTCGCTAGAGCAAATGTAAGAGAAACCTAGGAGAATTTTCCTGCATAAGGCAAAATATTTCCACCAGGTTGAGCGCTGCGAAGGTATGACATTTGATAAATGGTGCATTAGTCCTATGCATAAACCCTTTACCCTTTGTTTTCCACATGAGACAGATGCTTCTGTTTTGCCGTGATCCTCCACAATTCCTGTTCTTATTCTTGATTCTCCCTGCTGTCCCGACCCTCCTCCCTGTCCTGTCTGTCCAGGAGCAGCTGGCTGAGTCCCAGAGACTGAAGCGTGAGATGGAGGAAGAGCTCGGCAAAGTCAAGCAGGTCAGTCGCACTGTACTGGGTGGCAAGAGTACCATCAGCCTGCCACTAGGAAATTCCAGCTGTAGCTGGAAAGTTGGTCTGCTCTATAGCTGCTCCTCTGGCAGGTGGCCGTTAAGTGTGTAAAGCTGAAATCCAGGAATCTTTCTCCATTAACAAATGGCTATTTTATCCATCTGGACCACGGAGTCAGGTTACATAATTCTAACTGGCATCTTTTCCATGGTTGGAGACACTCTTCATATATCGCTGTTGAAATGTTCAACTGGTTAGGATGAACACTGGTCCAAACACGTTCCTTCTCAAACAGGAAACAGGATTGAAACGTGATGATGAAACGTGATGACGATGTGGCGATGCTTCTGTTGGACAAATAATCTACCAATTCTACAATCAATATAATAAGTAGACCATAGTAGTGTTTGCATAGGGTTGTAGTTTGTATTGTAGTTCGAAATACATTAGATTGCCTGTGTTAGCTTTGATCCATCCATCCATCCATTATCCAAACCGCTTGTCCAACTCAGGGTCACGGGATGCTGGAGCCTATCCCAGCAGTCATTGCACGGCAGGCAGGGAGACACCCTGTACATGCCGCCAGTCCATCACAGGGCCAACACACACAATTTAGTACGGTTGATTCACCTGACCTACATGTCTTTGGACTGTGGGAGGAAACCGGAGCACCTGGAGGAAACCCACGCAGACACGAGGAAAACATGCAAACTACCACGGGGCTTGAACCCAGGACCTACTTGCTGTGAGGTGACCGCGCTATCCACTGTGCCACCGTGCCGCCCAGCTTCGATCCATTGATGCCATTTTTATACTTAGTTTTTTTGCCAGAGGGAGGGATGGATCAGAGAAACCACTGATTTCACTTTTAACAGGTCAAGTTCATTTTATTTGTGTAGCTCAATATCACAAATTACAAATTTTCCTGAGGGAGCTTTACAACAATACAACATCCTGTCCTTGGACCTCTGCATCGGGGAGAAAAAAATAGAGAGAAACCTCAGGGAGAGCAACAGCGGAGGGCTCTCTCCCCCAAGATCGACAGACCTGCAACGGAGGTGCAAAGGCCTCATTATAAGTTTCTAGCTGGTATATTTACGGCGGTGATTAGTGATGTAGAAATGAAAGGCTTACTGGCCAGGGTGGCCAGAGGACAAAGAGTTAGTCTCCTGTTTCCTTTTGCACACTTGAAACTCTTCATTACACGTTCAAGTTGTTTCAGCCCATTTTATTCTATTGTTAGCCATCTAAGTTTTGCACATGCAGGACACTGTTTGAGGTTGGAAATTAAGAAAAGTACTGGAAAATGATGGGCGTCCTTCCATACAGAGTGCAAAGAGCGTGAACCAACAGTTTCACAAATAGGATTGGATTTACAAAACAATAGGATTACAGTTTACAAAATCATGCTTGCAAAATACCCCCCCCTTTTTTTTTTCCCCCCTCAGTTGTATCTGGCCAATTACCCCACTCTTCTGAGCCGTCCCGGTCGCTGCTCCACCCCCTCTGCCAATCCGGGGAGGGCTGCAGGCTACCACATGCCTCCTCCGGTACATGTGGAGTCACCAGCCGCTTCTTTTCACCTGACAGTGAGGAGTTTCGCCAGGGGAACGTAGCACGTGGGAGGATCACACTATTCCCCCAAGTTTCCCCTCCCCGCTGAACAGGCGCCGGCTTCCCACCTGCAGACACGGCCAATTTTGTCTGTAGGGACGCCTGACCAAACCAGAGGTAACACGGGGATTTGAACTGGCGAGCCCCATGTTGGTAGGCAACAGAATAGACCGCCACGCCACCCGGATGCCCGAAAAACACTTTTGAATATTTTAACTGTGTTAACAGGATGAATACAGTTGTTGAAACTTTGATTTCCGGTTGCTGAATTGAATCCTCCGTCCCTTTGACGAAGGCTCGCTGGCTGGTGGAGATGTTTGCTGTCTGGTTCATTTGTTGAAATATTGCTGGCACAGGCGATCTGCACTCCAACACTTTACGAATTAAGCGGTTGTTTTTAAGTGTTTCACATGTTTTGTACGCTGTAGCGACTGTTCGGCTCAATGGATCGAGCATAGCTTTAGCACTGCCACAGATAAGGGTCTCTTTCCCTATGGACCTCAGTGGCTGAAAACAGAAATAACAATTCCAGGGTTGGGTGCTAGGCTCCACTTGGCTCATCTGTGCTAAAAATGTATGGTCTTCGTATTACTAATTGTGCTTTTGGTCCTTTAAGGTTCTTGAGGGCAGCACGGTGGTGCAGTGGTTAGCGTGGTCGCCCCACAGCAAGAAGATCCTGGGTTCAAGCCCTGGGGTAGTCCAACCGTGGGGGTCTTCCTCTGTGGAGTTTGCATGTTTTCTCCATCTCTACATGGGTTTCCCCCTGGTGGTTCGGTTTCCTCCCACAGTCCAAAGACACGTAGGTCAGGTGAATTGGCCGTACTAAATTGTCCCTTGGTGTGAATATGTATGTGTGTGTGGGCCCTGTGATGGACTGGCGGCCTGTCCAGGGTGTTTCCCCACCTGCCGCCCAATGACTGCTGGGATAGGCTCCAGCATTCCCACGACCCTGAGAGCAGGATAAGCGGTTTGGATAATGGATGGATGGATGTTATGATCCAAAGTATTTGGATTTGAATGGTGATTAAAAATAGGAGGTAAAATCCAACAGCACAATGATGGCGCACACTAGGAACAGAAAAAAAAAACATCAGGGCTCATGCATAATGAGAAGGAGAACATCAAAATACCCACCAAAAATGCCAGGTTGAGAATTAGAGATTAGCGAATTAGAGAACGGCATAGATGGAGTGTACATGCTACATGGTAAGCTAGCATGGTGGCTTAAGTGCAAGTTGTTGCTGTTCCTAAAAAATCTATCCTTGTATTGTATATCCCTTTGTGTGGTGGGCTGTGTGGGCTCTTTTTGGGTTCTTAAAGAGGTGCTTCTTTCAACATCAATCACCAGGGGGAGCTGTACACACACCCCCACCAAAACCAACACTTTTTACACACACACGCAAACACTGCACGGACGGCACGCCACCACCGATGCACTCACATACCCCATGGTATTTATCCTGAAGAGCTGTGTTAAAGCGCAGAGGTCTAAGCGAGCTCATCCTCAGCTGAGCTTTTCCTCCTGCACTTCCACCGAGTGTGTGTAGGAGGGAGAGGCGGGCGGACTTAGCACCACCGTGGGCCCGCATGAGTGGGGCGTAAGGCCACCGGTGAACAGTAAGCGTTCGGGCCCTAAATAGTTCTCCCTGTGTTGTGATTCATAGCCGAAGGGTCTCATCCTATCTGTCCCTCCTCCCTCTTTCGCCTCTTATTGCTGTTCGCCAAGTTTGGTTCCATTGCATAAACCGATCAATATCCAGATTTAGACACATCGAACAGATGTACTGTACCAAGGAAGGCATGGGGCGCCTTCATCTGTGGTTTGGGACTGTTGTTGCCGAGCCCAAAGTATAAAAATGTTTGGAATTCGGTACAGAGAGGGCCGTGGCAGTCCCCCTCCCCGCATCTATCCGCTACCTACCTTGCGTTCGCCTCACAGGTCAGTTCACTGGTGAACATTGCAGCGGAAATAAATCAGTACAGGTTATGGGGTCATTCCTTGTCAATTATGAGGGGAAAAGCTTGTCCTATTTTTTTAGCTTCTTGTAGGGATGGGGGGACAGCTGCGTCAGTAGTCCACCAACAGAATGAAAATAGTGCCTCCCCAATGGTTACGTCTCCCGTCTCCTGAACTGGCTGGCAGAGTAGAAAAACAGCTGTGCTGCGGTTTGTCGAGGACTGGATCGAAAACCACTGGAATAACGGGGTTGAAACTTTCAGCGGCCCTCAATTTCTCATGCCTTTTTTTTTTTTTCTTCAGAGTCTTGATTCATTTGTTATAATGCAGATCTGTCATTTTGCCGCCCACGCCGCTCAGACCGGGAGCCGAACGGCATCAGCCGCACAGCAGCACCGCCTGTCATTCACACACCATTCATGCCATGCCTGCTCATCAAACATGCATGTCTTCAGACTGTGGGAGGAAAACTGGGAGGACATTAGAAAAAAACCCAACACAGAAGGGCCGGGATCAGACTCGGGGCCCTCCCACCGTCCTGCCAGTCACAAAGTCACCATGCTGCCAAGCACTCGTTTGAGCCCCTTCGACTCACAGGAATGATTTTGGCATATCTGCTGTCGAGGACTTGTGGCTTTAACCTTTGCACTTTTTTGCATGTGGAGCACCTCATGATCCTGGTTCCTAGCTCACTCGCTCATAAAATCACATTTGGTCTCACGTTTAGCTGTACCATCTGTGTAGATTTGGGGGAGGGGTGGGGGCGTTGTGAGTGAGTGCATTTTTAGTGGGGTCATTAACAATATCTGCATGGTAAGAAAATTGGAAAAGTGTATTTGCTGCAAGCCCCACCACATTTCTCTCAGCCTCTCCCTCGTGTTCTGCCACTTGGTGTTATTGCCCATGTGGTTTCACTCGAGGTACACGGGCTTTCACAGGAACACCATGGGCAGGGGTGCAAGGAAGACTTTCTCCATCACCTTTAACCTGCTCAAACAAATCTATATTTTTGGGGGGGGGGGGTTCCCCCTTTTTCTCCCCAATTGTATCCGGCCAATTACCCCACTCTCTTTCGCTGACACGTGTAGGTGAGGCTAGCGCAGAGATTTCAACATTATTTAACAGAAGAGGACCCAAAAAAAAAAAAGGGAGTTGCAATATGATAGCAACCGTTCATGTCACTTGTGGAAAAGTGTTTCAGTTAAAACCATTATAAATCCACCAGGGGGATCTGTGGGATCTGGGTGTCGTGTGTGTTACACCTTGGCGCGCTATCGGGTTCGGCACACATGCAGAGTTTGGCTGGGCTTCAGTTCGTCCACTGTAACTGTGTACAGTGTTAAGTGCCCTTCCCACACTGTATATTTAATGTGTGTGTGTGCAGGTGTGTCAAGCTGACAAGCTGTCATTCTCTTACTCCTCACCTCGAAACCTGATCTGTCTCGCAGTCGCGGTGTTACTTTTCCAGGAGTGGAGGCGTATTCTGTTGTTGCCCTCGTTGTCGGCCTTCACTTCGGATTCAACTATCGGCTGGGCGCTGGAAATGTGGAGGCGATATGCAGAAAGCACTCCCCCATTTTCTTAATCAGTGTTTCCATATTTGAAAAAGGCCTGTATTCCAGATTGATGCTTTTTTTTTGGGGGGGGGGGGTTCCGCTTTTTGCTCCCCCGGTTGTACCCGGCCAATTACCCCACTCTTCCAAGCCGTCCCGGTCGCTGCTCCACCCCCTCTGCCGATCCAGGGAGGGCTGCAAACTACCACATGCCTCCTCCCATACGCGTGGGGTCGCCAGCTGCTTCTTTTCACCTGGCAGTGAGGAGTGTCGCCAGGGGAGTGTAGCACGTGGGAGGATCACGCTATTCCCCCCCACCCCCACCCCCGGAAACAGGCGCGCCGACTAACCAGAGGAGGCGCTAGTGCGGCGACCAGGACACATACCCACATCCGGCTTCCCACCCGCGGACACGGCCAGTTGTGTCTGTAGGGACGCCTGACCAAGCCGGAGGTAACACGGGGATTCGAACCACCGATCCCCGTGTTGGTAGGCAACGGAATAGACCGCCACGTCACCCAGACGCCCTTGTTGCACATTTTCCGATATAAAATCAGCTACGTTTTCCACTGCCTGTTTTCGAAAAGGTTCCAGTGGAGCTTCTGCTCCGGCAGAAAAGGTCAGCTGAATAACCATGTTGCATTTGTTCTGCTCGCATCCGGCGGTGACATTTTACGGACGCCTCGGCAGCAGCTTAAGGTGAAATCAGCACTTCAGAGAGCGGGGGGGATCTCAAAAACAATGGCCAGAAACACGACCGTAAATGTGTTCCCGGTGAGAAAAACAATGATATTCCACGGATGAGAGCTCTGAGGGCAGCATTAAAACAAGACCCGCCGTGGCTCTTTTTGTCCCCCCCCGCGAGCACTTGAAGCTGTAAGATGTACAGCGCTAGGCTGCACAGCTTGCACACAGCATGGGCGTTTTCATCACGTCCTCCTCTCAGGAGAGCGATGGAAGGACGGAGGCAGACGTGAGGTAGTTTGCGTGGTGTCTCATTAGAGTCAGAGGTCAAGCTAGCCAGAGGGGGCTTTGATGGGGGACTGAGGAGGGGGGAGGGGGAGGGGGGAGTGTTGGTTCGTCTCCTTGGGTACCAAACCTCTGGGGCCACTGATGGAAGAAAGAAAGCTCGATACAGGTTTCCATTAGTAACCCAATCACACAGACAAGTACACACACACACACACAGACGCACATCTAAGTGCAAACCCACAATGCACCATTGTGTCTCCACACTCATCTTCACTCCTCCAGCTGTGCTCATGTGTCGTGTGCATCATAAAGAGCTAACCCACTTTCTTCTTTCCTGCACTCACTCGCTCATTTTCACTGGGACGAAACTCCGACATGCAGTCAGGTACATAGGTTTCCTGGGTTGGGTGGGGTATCGCGAGCATGCTACTGATACCGGTGCTGGTGACCTCTCTTGGCTGATGGTGTCACCCGCTGTGGAAAATCCCTTATGCTCGTTTATCTGACATGTGGCACCAACAAGAAGCACCATTGTTACAGACCTGTTGGTACCTCCCGCTTTGGTACCAGTACCCTCCCCTCCCCCCGTATTTCTCCCCAGTTGCACCCGGCCAATTACCCCCATTACTGTCCTGGGTGTGGCGTCAAACTGCAGCCGTCGGGTCGTCGGCGACTAAACCGGCACCCCCCCACGACAACCCCGGTTGTTGTGAGGAGGGTGTACGGACACCCAGCAGGGCTAAAAACAAAACCTCTCAAAGGGTGGGTGAGTTCCGGTGTGACCCAACAGCCATCCATACCTGGAGAGGAGACAGGGACCACCAGGTATCCCCCCCTACTGAAACACAATGGTGGCTCAACCAATGTTGAGGCATCAGCTGTGCTCCTACAACCTCCATAGGTTATGGAACTGATGATGATGATGGAATTACCCCCCCTCTTCCGAGCCGTCCCGGTCGCTGCTCCACCCCCTCTGCCGATCCGGGGAGGGCTGCAGACTACCACATGCCTCCTCCCATACATGTGGAGTCGCCAGCCCCTTCTTTTCACCTGACAGTGAGGAGTTTTTCCAGGGGGACGTAGCGCGTGGGAGGATCACGCTATTCCCCCCAGTTCCCCCTGCCCCCCCGAACAGGCGCCCCGACCGACCAGAGGAGGCGCTAGCGCAGCAATCATGACACGTACCAACATCCGGCTTCTCACCCACAAACACAGCCAATTGTGTCAGTAGGGATGCCCGACCAAGCCAGAGGTAACATGGGGATTCGAACTGGTGATCCCCGTGTTGGTAAACAACGGAATAGACCGCCATGCTACCCAGACGACCGGTACCAGTCCCTTTAAATATAAGTACTCTTGGTACCCATCGCTGTTCCTAATACAGACCCTGTAGGTGTGTGGTGGCCTGGGGTTTCAGTAGCACCCACCCACCACCAATGGAAATGACTCCCCTCTATCATATCCTTCTTTTACCCTAATTTACTCCTGCCCCGGACAATAGAAAGACCGGCGTATTGTGCTCAGCTCTTACATCTTGACCTTGTACTTCTCTATCAAAGATGATCACCTAGGGCTCCGGTGGAGTATCCCATCCATTTTCCAGGCGCTGTGGCTCTGATTCATGGACTCCTTGAAGGAAGGTGTGTGTGTGGGTGTGTGTGTGTGTGTGTCTGTTCTACCTGGAGTGTGGATCTCAGTTGTTCAGCAGTGTTAATGACGACAACTCAAAAAAAGACAAAAGCGAAGCCGTTTAAAAAGACAAATCCGTCTGCTGTGAACGCATCGTTAGATAGCAGCGTGCGGCGATGGCTGCGTAGCTTCGCTGAGCCGAGGCTTTTGGTCTTCGGACAATAGCCGAAGTTGCTGTATATTTGAACGCAGAAAATAGAAAAGTGTGTGTGTGTGTGTGTGTGTGTGTGGAGCCATTTACTTTGTTTCTATCATTCCCACTCTGCAACCCCTACTATATTAATATTAATATATTATGCTATATTAATAAAGTATATTATCATTATTAGGACGGCACGGTGGTGCAGTGGTTAGCGCGGTCGCCTCACAACAAGAAGGTCCTGGGTTCGAGCCCCAGGGTAGTCCAACCTTGGGGGTCGTCCCGGGTTGTCTTCTGTGTGGAGTTTGCATGTTCTCCCTGTGTCAAGTCAAATCAAATCAGTTTTATGTGTATAGCCCAATATCACAAATTACAAATTTTGCCTCAGTGGGCTCAACAGCAACACAACATCCCGTGTCTGCGTGGGTTTCCTCCGGGGGCTCCGGTTTCCTCCCACAGTCCAAAGACACGTAGGTCAGGTGAATCGGCCGTACTAGATTGTCCCTAGGTATGAATGTGTGTGGTTGTGTGTGTGCGTGTATGTCGGCCCTGTGTGATGGCCTGGTCTGGCGTCCAGGGTGTCTCCCCGCCTGCCGCCCAGCGACCGCTGGGATAGGCTCCAGCATCACCATGACCCTGAGAGCAGGATAAGTGGTTCGGATAATGGATGGATGGATGGGTATTAATATGTTAATATTCACAAGCCACATTATGCTCCGAAACACGTTTCCCATATAGCCTCTTTGCCGTTGGTCTGTTGGTGTTATGGTGATCGAGGAAATCTTTGTCCTGATGTCGCTACCACTGTAATGCACTCTGGGAAACGAACGTAAACTAAATGTATAAAAATATGTGGGGAACAGGTCGTCTGGCAACTGGAGGGTTGCCGGTTCGATCCTCGGCTCTTCCTGTCCCTGAGCAAGACACCTCACCCCTAACAGCCCCCGATGAGCTGGTCGTCACCTTGCATGGCTGACACCGCCATCGGTGTATGAGTGTGTGTGTGTGTGGGTGGGTGACCGTGAGGCATTAATGAATTAATTGAAAAGCACTTTGAGTGGCCGGTGCAGCTAGAAAAGCGCTGTCCATTTTTCATGAAGAACTTGGATAAATCAGGGGAAGGTGAACACGACTTGTTCACGTTCGGCAACCGCCGTTTCTCCGCCGGTCAAGACATGACGTAACTGATAACCTTTCACTTACCCACAAGCCTCCAGGCTACTGCCATCTTGTCCTCTTGATCCTGTCTGAGTTCTTGTTTTTGGTGCCAATTCTCTGATTCTCTCTCTCTCTTTTGCTCTCTCTTTCTCTCTCGCTCTTTCTCTCTTATCTCTTTCTCGCTCTCTCGCGCTTTCTCTCGCTCTCTCTCTTTTTCTCTCTCTTTCACTCTTATCTCTTTCTCGCTCTCTCGCACTTTCTCTCTCTCTCTCTCTCTCTCTCTCTCTCTCTCTCGTCTCTCTCTCTTTCTCTCTCTCTCACTCTCGTCTCTCTCTCTCTCTCGCTCTCTCTCACTCTCGTCTCTCTCTCACTCTCGTCTCTCTCTTCTCTCTCTCTCTCTCTCTCTCTCTCTCTCTCTCCCGTCTCTCTCTCTTTCTCTCTCTCTCTCTCACTCTCGTCTCTCTCTCTTTCTCTCTCTCACTCTCGTCTCTCTCTCTTTCTCTCTCTCTCACTCTCGTCTCTTTCTCTTTCTCTCTCTCACTCTCGTCTCTCTCTCTTTCTCTCTCTCTCACTCTCGTCTCTCTCTCTTTCTCTCTCTCTCTCACTCTCGTCTCTTTCTCTCTCTCTCTCTCACTCTCGTCTCTCTCTCTCTCTCTCGTCTCTCTCTCTTTCTCTTTCTCTCTCTCACTCTCGTCTCTCTCTCTTTCTCTCTCTCTCACTCTCGTCTCTCTCTTTCTCTCTCTCTCACTCTCGTCTCTCTCTCTCTCTCTCTCTCTCTCTCTCTCTCTCTCTCTCTCACTCTCGTCTCTCTCTCTCTCTCTCTCTCTCTCTCTCTCTCTCTCTCACTCTTGTCTCTCTCTCTTTCTCTCTCTCTCACTCTCGTCTCTCTCTCTCTCTCTCTCTCTCTCACTCTCGTCTCTCTCTCTCTCTCTCTCTCTCTCTCTCTCTCTCTCTCTCTCTCACTCTTGTCTCTCTCTCTTTCTCTCTCTCTCACTCTCGTCTCTCTCTCTTTCTCTCTCTCACTCTCGTCTCTCTCTCTTTCTCTCTCTCTCTCTCTCTCTCTCTCTCTCTCTCTCTCTCTCTCTCTCTCTCTCACTCTCGTCTCTTTCTCTTTCTCTCTCTCACTCTCGTCTCTCTCTTTCTCTCTCTCACTCTCGTCTCTCTCTCTCTCTTCTCTCTCTCTCTCTCTCTCTCTCTCTCTCTCTCTCTCACTCTTGTCTCTTTCTCTCTCTCTCTCACTCTCGTCTCTCTCTCTTTCTCTCTCTCTCTCACTCTCGTCTCTCTCTCTCTCTCACTCTCGTCTCTCTCTCTTTCTCTCTCTCTCTCTCTCTCGCTCTCGTCTCTCTCTCTCTCTCTCTCTCTCTCTCTCTCTCTCTCTCTCTCTCTCTCTCTCTCTCTCTCTCTCTCTCTCTCTCTCTCTCTCTCTCTCTCTCTCTCTCTCTCTCTTTCTCTCTCTCTCTCGCTCCCCCACTGTCTCTTGCCTCCTAAACCTCCCCATCTCCCTCTCGCACCCACTCAGTCACTGTGAATGCATACACATAGTACACAAACTCCTTGTTTTGTTTTTTTTCCCCTAGTTTTTCTAAATGTGTCCTCCTATAGCACTTTCTCCCTCTTTTGCACCCTCGCTTTCTCTTAACTGGCACTCTCAGACACACACACACACACGCCACACACACACGCCACACACGTGCACGCTCACTGCCATTGCAACTGCACTTTTTTCTTGGAATACCGGTCAGCAGAATTTCAGAATTGCCTGTCACCCTGCTGGGAACTGTGAACATAGCAGATGGGTCAGTCTCCCTCCCTCTTTGTGTGTGTGTGTGTGTGTGTGTATGTGTGTGTGTTAACGTGAGTGTGTGAACGTGGAGAATGAGAGTAGGATGTGGGTATGAGTGCACCTGTCCCCTCAGTGTTTACGTGCGTCCTAACCGGTGGTCGGCGTGCGGTCCTTAGTCCACGCAGTGTGATTTCCCGCTTTTGTGTAAAAATAAACGCTGTACACCAAGTGACCTACATCCCCTCTTTGTGCATCATACGTGTCCTCTCAGGTTGTACCGCATATGACAGCGCCACACGAGGTGAACGGAGGCTGCCGAACTCCTCACATCTCCCCTCACGTCGTACCGCACACGAGCTAGTCTGTGTTTGCACACATGCATGCGCGTTTAAGTATGAGGATCATGTAGTTGTGTACACAAAAGGAAACAGTTAACAACACAGTGCAGTCAGTGCAACACAGTCCAAAACCTCCACCGTCCAGAGGACGAACGCCAGCCAGGATGACTGCCGGTCTGCATGGGCTAGCAGTTAGCCTAGCCTGCCCCGCTTCCGCGTCCTGTCAGACCGCCCTCGGTGCTTCCTCTTCGGGCGCAGCTCCGAGCAGGGCCGCGGTCCCTGGGCCCACCGGGCGCAGCAGACCAGGCTCCATCAGCCGATCCAACGCCAGCTCTCCCAGCCATTAAACGAAAAAATCAAATCAAATCAAAGACCAAAATAAAAACTTACACAAACTTAGACGTGGACTTGGACACTGCATGCTCGGTGCTGGGTGAAGCCGCTGCAAACTTGAGTTGGCGCCGCCGCCATCTTCCATCTGTGTGCGAGCGTGTGCATGTTCGTCCGTTTTCATGCGCTTGCGTGTGGGCGTGTGTGTTTGTAGGTGCATTTGACTGTATGCAAATAAGTATAAATGTGTGCTAGTGTGTCGGCCATGTTTGGGAGAAATGTGTGTTGTAAACTCTTACTCATCATCTAGAGGCACATCAGCGGCGAGGCTTACAAACGCAAAATAATGAGGCCGTTGCCAATACTTTCACGAGGACGTATAATGATTAAGACCTTTGTGTGTGTGAGTGTAGAGAGTCGACTAAAGGGTCCGACTAAAGGGTCTGACTAACGGATCGGACCCTTTAGGCGAACCATTAAGCGAGGCCTCCACTTATAATATGGTTTACATGACACACGGTTATTACAAATAAACAAACTGAATTTTTAATTCGACTTGCTGGAACAATATGAGCTGCGCAAGTGCAGAAGCCTGACAGAAACGGGATTAAGGTCTGTGTTTTCCAACTGGTCCCTATTAACTATTAAGTGAAATCCCTGTACTCAGCAAATGCCACCGCAATTATGCTTTCTCCAACTGAGAAAATAATGGCACAAACATAAATAAATAAATGGTCTTGACTGGCGTTATTAGAGTATAGTGTTTACATGTGTCCTGCTTAACTCGTATTAGCCTTTTAATTCCATATTATATGTGCTCATAAATCCTGTCATAGTGACTACACATTAGCAGCATCGCAAAAAATAATATGGTCATAATAATGTTAATATAGCATTTAATCACTACAAATATAGACAGCACGTCATTTGACATTTGTATTATTGATGTGTGTGTGTGTGTGTGTGTGTGTGTGTGGATGCTCTAATAGTTTCTCTAGTATTCTCTATCAGTTTTCCTAGTCCTTTATTACAAAGTAGGAGAGCTAGCATTTCAGTAACTCATTCACAAGGCTCAGCGTTTTCAGTTTTTGTTTTTCAAAGCCATCCAGCATGCCGAATTTCGCCACAAGAGGGCACTGTTACAGAACCTCACACGAACAGGAACAACTTGTGGCTCCGTGAAAACATAAAATCTGGGTGAAAATCAGTTTAAAAATCTGTGTATTTTTCGGTGAAAATTGGTAAGAACCGAAAACGCTGAGCCTTGCTCATTCATAATTCTGGTTTCCACATTAGTCTCAGTGAGGTGGGCAGCACGGTGGCTCAGGGGTTAGCACTGTTGCCTCACGGCAAGAAGGTCCTGGGTTCGAACCCCAGGCCCTTTCTGTGTGAAGTTTGCATGTTCTCCCCGAGTCTGCGTGGGTCTCCTTCAGGTGCTCCGGTTTCCTCCCACCATCAAAAGGACATGCATGTTAGGGTCAATACTCCTCCTGCCTGTGCCTCCGAGCAAGGCAATGGAAAGAAGAACTGGAGTTGGTCCACGGGCGCTGCAGCTGCCCACTGCTGCTATACAATAGGATGGGTTAGATGATCAGGAATCAGGAACACTTTATTTGTGATTTAATTTCATGCACTTGTGCACACAAAATGAGACGAAACCTCGTTTTCCCCAGCCCACAGCAGCGCAACACAAAGACAGAAACAGACATTCAAAAACTACAAGAACACCTAAATCCAAACTAACACATATAACCAAAGTAAACAAAAAAAATCATTGTCCAGGAGAACGAATGCCATCCAGGATGACTGTTGGAACTGCTGGTCTGCATGGGCTAGCAGTTAGCTTAGCCTGCCCTGCTTCCATGTCCTGTCAGACCGCACTCGGTGTTTCCTCTCCAGGCGCAGCTCCGGGCAGGGCTGTGGTCCTTGGGCCCACCGGACGCTACAGACCAGGCTCCCTCAGCCGATCCAACGCCAGCTCTCCCAGCCAGACACCTTCGACACACCTCCCCGCACTCCACACGACGACGCTAAAAACACAGAACAAATTCATCATAAGATGAGAACAAATTCATTGTAAGCGCACAATGACAACATAAAGTGGCTTTCTTCTTCCATCCATCCATCAACCTCAGGTGTCCTAGCTGCTGCCCTCAAACCTGGGATTCAGTTTCCCTTGCTGCATCTCTGTGTTTGTAGAATACCAACGCTCTCAGATTTTCCCTCCTGTCTGTGTTACCTGCCCCAGACTAACGCACAGTTCCACCCACAGTACAATGCATGGATACTACCTACCATTCAGTAGGTTTTCCTCCTGGCGTTCATGAGAGGATCATATCACGTACTGTAGCGTGATGAATTTGCAACTTTGCTTGAAAAGGGCCATTATCTTTGGGCTAATGTCGAGTATCGCTTTACGCCACCAATGCCCCGCCGCTAATGAGAGTGCAGTACTCTCGGTCCGTCCCGCCCAACAGCGTTTGCACAAGCAGCTTGGGATCCACCGTATTTATTTCAACGAGTCGAGGGTTAGGGTTACCTGTTGTTGTAAATATGGCAATAGCGCGAGGAGTGGTACGTAGCGGTCCCCCACCCGCAGAGGTGACAGCTTCTAGTTGTAGCAGGTGTCCCTTTACTGACCTCCAACTTACGTAACTTCCATTCCAAAGATGTCACCTTGGGCCCCAAACACTGACCAGAGATAAGCCGTTGATTTTCCAAAACCAGATAGACAAAGTTAAGCATTTGACGACTTGAACTGATGCGAGGAAAGCGACTAATTTTAGCCGTGTTACATAACGTCCTGTTTGTCTGGTATGATCTGTCTTTTTCACTCTCTCCCTCATCACTCTATCCCTGCAAGAGGTGTTGCGGGGCTTTGCCGCATAATCTCCCCTGTATAGGCAGCAGTTAGTTGGTCATCTCTCGAGTGAGTCGATAGACACCTATGTATTTGTGCGTGACTGTGTGCAATATTTCAGCAGCTGGACAAAAGGCACGGCTCCGAGAAGATTACACGTGGAGAAATAAATACCGTGAACGGCATCCAAAAAAAAAAAACAACAATTAACAAAGGGAGACAGAGAATTCACATATGGGTTTAATTCTAAGTTGACGTGACAGAGGTGCTCGGTCTGCAAAAGGACAAAACAATTTTGAAGAAT
Source organism: Lampris incognitus (assembly GCF_029633865.1). Taxonomy (NCBI): domain Eukaryota; kingdom Metazoa; phylum Chordata; class Actinopteri; order Lampriformes; family Lampridae; genus Lampris; species Lampris incognitus. The sequence goes on from NC_079227.1 coordinate 9,680,494, forward strand.
CAAAATGTTTATTTTCACCCTGATGGAGCATAATGGCAAACTGACTCAGCTTGGGTAGTATAAAGAAACAGATGGAATGAAACTTGAGTAATACATTGGAACCATTGGGGAATCTGTAGCATTGAGGGAGGTTGGCGCAATGACCAGGGGCCCCATGTATCAATTGTTACTATGGGCAAATTTGCGCGTACACACCCATGGGATTTTTTTAGCCCTGAAGTTTGTCTGAGAGACCAGTATAGAACCTGGGTAACCCCTGAATTTAGACACCGACTGGCTAATGCTGATGCCTTTGCAGGCCTGGGTGATTGCTCGTTGCAAGAGGTAGACAATAGATGTTAGGAGGAAGGAATTACAGATAACCATCATGCTTTGCTGATGACTGTCAGACAATCCTGAGGGCTAAAAAATTCCATGGGTGTGTACGTACAAATTTGCCCATAGTAACGATTGATACATGAGGCCCCCGGTCGAGATTTAGTGGCGTGCACTGTGTTGGCTGGAGTTCAGACCCAGCATGTATGATGTACAGGAAGTCCCCGGCTTACCAACGAGTTCCGTTTTTCAGCCTGTTCGTAAATCGAATTTGTATGTAAGTCGGAACAGTGATGTACAGGTCACATCTAGCGTCGATTACTCAAACTTTTGTCTTAGTATATATTTTATCTAAAACATCATAAATATAATAATAAAGTAATAATAATAATACATGTAACAGTACAGTATTTATTACTGAGAGAGAGAATGTGTGTATAGGTATAAAAAACATTAAAGAAACATTTCAACCCACCTGCCGCTGTCCCCGGAGCGGGTTGCGACCGGCAGAGGCCGGCCATTTGACGCCAGAAACGACAGCCCGCTTTTTTTGACATGTTCCCCCTTTTCTCCCCAATTGTATCCGGCAGATTACCCCACTCTTTCCGAGCCGTCCCGGTCGCTGCTCCACCCCCTCTGCCGATCCGGGGAGGGCTGCAGACTGCCACATGCCTCCTCCAATACATGTGGAGTCGCCAGCCGCTTCTTTTCACCTGGCAGTGAGGAGTTTCACCAGGGGGACGTAGCGCGTGGAAGGATCACGCTATTTCCCCCTTCCCCCCGAACAGGTGCCCCGACCGGACAGAGGAGGCGCTAGTGCAGCGACCAAGACGCATACCCACATCCGGCTTCCCACCCGCAGACACGGCCAGTTGTGTCTGTAGAGACGCCCGACCAAGCCGGAGGTAACACGGGGATTCGAACTGGCGATCCCCGTGTTGGTAGTCAACAGAATAGACCGCTACGCCACCCAGATGCCTACACATGAAAAATCTGAGTCAAAACAGCGCACACAACGTTTACGCGATCTGGCTTAAAATGGTGATGACGGCGTGGCGTTGTTCTCCCTCGGGCCGACGAACCGCCTAAAACGTGCAGTGTTTTGAGCGTCGCGCAAAGTAGTCCGTCCGTTCGTTAGTACGAACCAGTGTATAACTCGTTTTTTTTTTTTTAATAATAGGCTTTACGGAGGCCTGTTTGTAAGTACGGGCGTTTGTAAATCGGGCGTTCGTAACCCGGGGACTACCAGTAGAGAAGTGTATTGAATTATGTGCCATGTAGTGTGTGTACTTTTTCTTTCCAGCCCGACTCCACAGCAGCTGATTTTACTGATTAGTTTCCCCCGTCTGGCTGAATGTGTGTTAATCAGTGACATCAGCCGGTGTGGTGTTTGGCTGGGGGGAAAACCCTGCATACACATGGCCTTGCATGGCACATAATTGAATCTCATATACGGTGTTGAACAAGCAGCTCCAGGCCACCCATGGACCAACTGCTGAAACCCATTTAGCTGCAGGCCAAAATAATAAGAAATAAAGAAATAAATCAAAGACTCATGTTAACGCTAAATAAAAATGTCCTGAGCGATTCTGACATGAAAGCAAATATTTGTAAACTGGATGATTTTTTTTTTTCAAATTTAAAAAATGAAAGGAAAAACCCGAATGCTTGACCCCTACAGTGAGGGGGTCCAGGGGCTCTGTTATGCTGCGGGGGACATTTTCCTGGCATGGTTTGGGTCCACTTGTCCCCTTAGAGTGAAGGGTCACTGCAAATCATCCATCCATCCATTATCCGAACCATTTATCCTGCTCTTAGGGTCGTGGGGATGCTGGAGCCTATCCCAGCAGTCATTGGGCGGCAGGCGGGGAGACACGCTGGACAGGCCGCCAGGCCATCACACAGGGCCCACACACACACACTCATACCTAGGGGCAATTTAGTACGGCCAATTCACCTGACCTGCATGTCTTTGGACTGTGGGAGGAAATCCATGCAGGCACGGGGAGAACACGCAAACTCCACACAGAGGACGACCCGGGATGACCCCCAAGGTTGGACTGCCTCGGAACTCGAACCCAGAACCTTCCTGCTGTGAGGCGACCGCGCTAACCACTGCGCCACTGCAAATCAATACAAACTTATTCTGAGTGTTCACCTTTATCCTATGATGAGACATTTCTATCCTGACGGGAGTGGTCTCTTCCAGGATGATAATGCCCCCATCCACAGGGCACAAGGGGGTCACTGAATGGATCGAGGAGGATGAAATAATGACTGTAATTAGACTTTCTACTGATGACCAGAAGACATTGGTCATCAGCATTCATAGTCACTCTTGAAAATTCCTGGACTTAAAGCTGCAGTAAGTAACGTTGAACATTCCCATGCAAATCCTTCCACCTCTCTCTGCTGCCTCGTATCACTCTGCTAAGCCCCTCCCACCAAATGACCTCCGCATCACTCTTCAGCCACTCGTGTACAACCAGGAAATGTCCAAGCGAGACTTGTGAAACTTGCACCATAGTTGATAATCTATTCATGTAAAACTCTTTCTTTTCAGCGAATCTCTTAGTTCATGTGAAGCAGCCATTTCCAGTTGGTCTTGTTGCTTTTTAAGGTCACGGTTACAACCACAAGCGACTGGCGGGGCAGGGCGGACACGAATTGATCGCATAAACATGCATTTGTGTTTGTAGAACAGCCAATAGGAATGCCCTATATCTGAAATGACCCGTGATTGGCTAAAATCTCCCATCCGGGGCTAGATGTTTTGCAGAGCCAAGAGGTGGTGCAGTAGTCTAGTTTTCTCTCAGACCTCTTGAATTACAACATGCTGAAAGGTTATGATGGAATTTTTGCCCAATGATGCCATCCATCCATTATCCAATGATGCCAACAAAGATCAGCTTTAAGAGAAATGCTGCTATGTCATATTTTGACCACTTTAATAATCAGAAACATCATTGCTTGTCACGTGCAGTAAGTAAGGCACCGTGCTAGAAGTCTTTTAAAGTCCTGATTGAGAGGTAAAAGACTCGGCATCACACATTTAATGACTAACTTTTGCCGGTTACAGTCGTAGAAAAGTACATTTGTTGGGGCTCCAGTCATAGAGGTGCACACATTTGCCGACAAACTCAACATGCCAACGTCATCTGATCAAACATGTTGATGTTACGGTGATGGATCCGACTGGTCAAGCGTTCGATTGGGAGGCGAGTGATTTGTCCCTGTGATGGCCTGGCGGCCTGTCCAGGGTGTCTCCCCACCTGCCGCCTAATGACTGCTGGGATAGGCTCCAGCATTCCCGCGACCCTGAGAGCAGCATAAGCCGTTCAGATGATGGATGGATGGATGGATGGTGAGTGATTCGATAGTATTAAAAGTTTCTGCACACCCCAGGATGACGTGTGCCAACTAGCAATGGTGACCTGCCCTATTTTGCGCAGACCGGTGCAAAATCTCCATGATCTTGAAAACAAGTCATCATGGCCAAATGGGGGCTATAATTGGCCTTTAAATCACCTAGCGTGTTCCCGGCCTTATCCATAATCCACTTAATGAGAGCTTTCTGACCTATGCATGTGATTTGTTTGCAAATCTACCTTCAACATTGTGTAAAGATGCCAGAACCAAAAGAATGAGAGAGCAAGGAAGATCAGCCGCTTGGTCACCGCCGGAGTTGAGACATAGCAGCCGGTAAAAGAACAGCTAGCCACAATCAGCATTCGGCATAGGTCTTCAGTAAGACTGATTGAAATAATTTAAACCAAATGGGGGGGGGGGGGTCCAAATAACATTGCACCACTTACCACTGAAATATCAATTTCACTTTGGTACATTCAGTCCAATGTTGTATTACTCACCAATGCTGCACGTATTTGCCATGCCCAGATCGAAGTGACCTTATCAGTGGTAAAAAATATGCTTAATAATGACATCTGCGAGCATGCCCTGGTAAGATGCTACTGGAAAATGTGGTATTTCTGCCAAGTACCCCTCAGGGCAAAACAAAAAGGTCCATCATGTGGCAGTTTGACAAAGATGTTCGCTGACAGTCAGGAATGCTAAATCATGACTTGAGCACCTTGTAAAATTTATGAGGGGCAAGAGGTACTTGTGATGATCCGAAGACACCATTACCCCCCTTCCCCGATACACTGCCGGCTAATTTGGCTGCTCATTTGCTGAGCTATAACAGTCATTTAAATAAAAACGACTGTCAGCTTTAATAAGTATCTTTACCTCACCCATACGTGTGCTCTCCTCCTGTAGTGAGTGTGTCTGAATGTGCGCTTGTGTGTGTGCATGCAAGAATATATATATATGTGTGTGTGTGTGTGTGTGTGTGTGTGTGTGTGTGTGTGTGTGTGTGTGTGTGTGTGTGTGTGTGTGTGTGTGTGTGTGTGTACTTTCAGAACATCTACTAGACTGCATATGGGAATTGCCCTGCTTCAGCCTTCATAGCTTCTGCTATAAATATTGCAAAATTGCTGACTCCCTCTTTCTCCTCTTTCCTTCCTTTTCTCGCTCCCCTCTTTTCCCTCCTCTTCTCCCTCTGTAATCCTCTCTCCCCTCCTGTCTTCCCATTTGATCTGTCTTGAATGTCCTCCTCTACTGTCCTTTCTTCATTTTTTAATGGGTACGGCCGCGTGCTCGGCAGGAGGTGAAAGCCGGTGCAGAGGAGAGCAGGGTGCTGCGGAGCCGGGTTCAACTGGCTGAGGCAGCCCAGAAGCAGGCACGGGGGATGGAGATGGACTACGAGGAGGTCATCCACCTCCTGGAGGCCGAGATAGCCGAGCTGAAGACCCAGAGAGCGGAGCCGCCAGCCCAGCCCAAGGTACCCCCCCCCCAAAAAAAAACAAAACAAAACACCCCCCCCCCCGCACTAAATAGTTTTCTGAGGGTTGCATCAAACCGCATGTCTGATCACGGTTTGAACTTTGCCTCACCTTTCTAAAAAAAAAAAAAGATGGGTAAAAAAATGTGTTAAAACCTATTTTTTATGGTTCATTTAGTTTAATGAGCATGAAAACCCATGCAGTTACACATCCTCACACCTGTCAGCCTGCAGGCAGAGCGGCAGTCTTCTACTGCTGGTCAATGTGCAGCTTGACAGATGAGCGTTACGTGTCTTGCTCAAGGGCCTCTATAGGAGGAAAGGGGTTGGCAAGAGCCTTTTTTTGTCCATATTCTCCATCCAGCGTATCTTTAAACAGGTTTAAGATAGATTAGTGCTGCTTTTTCTTCCTTAAACCCAGTACTGCTCGTGCGTCTCCAGCTCAGCACCGTTTTACCTGAGTTCAGCGAGATCTCTTTTTGACTAACATGGGACCAGCGCTGGTGCCAGCTCCTGAGCCTAATCTCAAACTGTTTTGTGTGTTTGTGCCAAAAAAAAAGTATTTCTCAGCCTGGAAAATTCTGCTCCTCGCTGACCCCATTTTACCCGCTGGTCTTGAAACAAGGAGCCTGTGACGTCGAAGTGACAGGGGTAATGTTTTCACCACCCGAAACACCAGTTTGTAGTTTGGCAGTTTATGATCATCTAATCCACTTCACCACAATGTCACCCAACCAGTATTTGATAGCCTCTTGAATTTGAATTTGGAAGCTTTCACTGATGAAAAATATAAACACACGCAGTAATCCACCACGGCGCTGAAGTTTAGTTATGAATATTTCAACAGAAGTATGATCCTCCATTGTAAACAGATAAAGTAATGATTGGAATAAGGACGTTCTGGGTAGGCGGCGACCTGTTCATGCACACCACCGATACCCCGGATTGGTGTCATGCATGAACAGGTCAAGAGTTACTGGGAGAGTAAGGCAATCCTTAAAATATTTGACATTGCTTAAAATAACTTGATTTTGGGGTGTCTGGGTAGCATAGCAGTCTATTCCATTGCCTACCAACACGGGGATTGGCGGTTCGAATCCCTGTGTTACCTCCAGTTTGGTCGGGCGTCCCTACAGATACAATTGGTCATGTCTGCGTTGGGAAGCTGGATGTGGGTATGTGTCCTGGTCGCTACACTAGCACCTCCTGTGGTCGGTTGGGGCACCTGTCCGGGGGGGGGGGGGATAGTGTGATCCTCCCACGCGCTACATCCCCCTGGTGAAACTCCTCACTGTCAGGTGAAAAGAAGCAGCCGGCGACTCCACATGTATCGGAGGAAGCATGTGGTAGTCTGCAGCTCTCTCCGGATCGCCAGAGAGGGTGGAGCAGCGCCCGGGATGACTCAGAAGAGTGGGGTAATTGGCTTGGTACCATTGGGGAGAAAAAGGGGAACATATCAAAAAAAACAAAAACAAAACAAAACTGGATTTCTCCAAAAAAGGGTCGCTCCCGGGACATTGTATGAGTGGATTCTTTTATTAATAAATTCGGAAGAGGTTATGTTGGTACTGTACAAACAACATCAGGGTAGCACCGTCATCTTTATACGTAATCGACTGCTTCTTAGTCGCGGGGTGGAATCACGGGTTGGTTCATAGAATAGGCTCCCTGGTTCCCTGGCAGAGCTAAGACCAGCCCTGTGTCAATGGAAATGGGGTACGATAACCTCACATCAGTCAACCCCTCCACTTAAGTGCCTGAGGTCTGCCCCCCCCCCCAAAAAAACTCCTGTTAGTCTGTTCCAGGCTCTCTGTTCCATCCTGTTCAGGTTTTCACTCCTCCCTCCAGCACAGTGAAAACTAGGTCAGTGTTTGCTTTGTATTATTCAGTGACAGGGCTGCTGAGCAGTGCTGCTTTGCTCTCTGACGCTGCCCGTTTCTTGCCAAATGGTTATTTTTAAAAATCTGGCTAGCAACCTGCAGGTCAGCTGGCCTGTGTGAATGGAGATCAACGGTTGAAGGCCGGTGATTTTGGGGAGAAAAGCTGAAGAGCCGTGCCAGTTTTGATCCGTGGGAATGTTTTCAGAAGTTATCATTTCTAATCGCATGAGTGTGGAAAAAAGTGCTGACTCGTGTATTTTCCACCGAGCAGAGGGAGAAAACATTTTGGGGTGAAATTGTGGTAATAAAGTGTTCCCTACCGTTATCCTGCATCAAGGATCAGATTTCAAAAATCTACGCAAACCTCTGACAACAGTGCACTCTACTGTAAAAGCCAATTGACTTGTCACTTTTCCATATGTGTCAAGGACCGGTCCAAAACACGATGCCGATCGACTCACTGGACTTTTTTCAGCCCGAATCACAGGCTCGTTCTAGAGAAAAGGTGCATTTCTCCTCTTGCATTCAACAATTTCTTTTTCTTTCACTGTGCTTTTTCTTTTTCACCCAAGGAGGAGACGGAGGAGTTTAAGAAAAGAATGGCCGTCCTGGAGTGTCAGCTACGGAAGAGTGAAGGGTCCAAAAAGGGCTTTGAGATGTCCACAGGAAAACTGCTGAAATTTGTGGAGGTACAACTTCATAGTACAGCCCGAGCCCTGACGAGATACCAAAACACTCCAAGTGCTTAACCCTCTTTATCGCCGCCATCTTTGATTTGGGTTGAAAGGGATATTTTATTTTTATGCATGCTCAATAGACCAGGTAAGGAAATTGAATCAGTTCATCTGGACCCAACGTTTACTGGGAGAACATTTCATCACTCATCTAGTGAACCTCTTCAGTCTCAGCTGACTGCAGGTATCCCCACTCTTATACAGTGGCACAACGACCGAAACCAATGATCGGTTTCATATGCAAATTGCCGTGACCATTAATTAGAGTTTCAATGGCCATGTGTACTAGTCACAGGGGATTGGGGAATGTTTGCAATCACAGCATCGTCAGATGGCGACAGATGAACTCTTAGCCTCCCCCCACATAGATGGCCTCTCTGACTCCTCAAGAGGCCATCTATGTGAAGAGGGAACGACCATCCCTGAACCGGGAGGGGGGGGGGGGGGCTAAGAGTACATCTGTCGCCATCTTACAGTGCTGCGATTGCAAAAATTTCCAAATCCTCTGTGAATAGTACACATGGCCATTGAAACTGTTGTTAATGGTCACAGCAATTTGCATATGAAACCGGTCGTTGGTACCAGTCGTTATGCCAGATCATGTTTAGAAGGGTGGGGACACCTGCAGTCAGTTGAGACTGAAGAGGTCACTTAGGTGAGTGATGAAACGTTCTCCCAGTCGTGCTCAGATGAACTGACTCAACTTTCTGTGTAAGGGATATTTTAGTTTGCTAGAACATCTCAGCTTTTAACAGAATAACCTTTCAACTCTCACATCAATCAAATTACCTTATGTTTCATGAACGTGATAAACAAGAAAGTCTGAAAAGAAAAACACTCGTGAATCTAACCAACATGTAGGAAGATGAAAACCAAACAAAAACCGAAATAAATGTTCTTGAAAACATCAATTGATGAATGATGAAAAATTCATAGAAATGTTTGGTTACACTTTACAATAAGGGTACCTTAATTAACCAGTAATAAACATTAATTAACAGTTAACTAATGTATCTAGTAATTGTTAACTAATGGTGTTTGTTTACTAACATTAGTTAGTACCTTAATTAACGTTTAAACCCTTAATAAGTGTTAACAAGAGAAATTTGTTAATGCGCATAAGGGTTAGGGTTAGTTAATGCTTATTGCTGTATTAGCTAATGTTAATAGGGTTAGCTAACTGTTAATTAACTGTTAGTTAATGCTTATTACTGCATTAGCTCATGTTAATTAATGTTAATTAACTGTTAGTTAATGCTTATTACTGCATTACTACTACTACTACTTTCGGCTGCTCTCGTTAGGGGGCGCCACAGCGGATCATCCGTTTCCATCTCTTCCTGTCCTCCGCATCTTCCTCTGTCGCACCAGCCACCTGCATGTCCTCCCTCACCACATCCATAAACTTCCTCTTTGGCCTTCCTCTGTTCCTCTTCCCTGACAGCTCCATATTCAGCATAATGCTTATTACTGCATTAGCTCATGTTAATTAATGTACCCTTATTTTAAAGGCTTGCCAAATGTTATATTGTACTCAGGTCAACCAACATGTAAGTATGTTAGTGTGCAAATGTATTTACTAAATCTAGTACAAGTAGCAGAATATCTGCAAGAGCCAATTGGCAATGTCATTGTTGTTTGAAATTCACACAGTATTCGATTATCCCATCTATTCCTCTTGTCCTATGAATTACTGACAGGGACTCGAGAATGACAGATACGCAACACGATGATGATTGTGGTGTTCCACAGTTGTGGCATGCAGCACTGGCGTGTTGATGCCGTGGGCACCTCGTTCCAACCGAGCAGCTGCAGTCAGGCCGGGGCCAAGGCCTCTGCAGCCTCGCCACCCCACCGCTCCTCTGACGAAATGAGGACTGGGGAGAGATGTACATGTGTCACAGGAAGTAGAAGCGGTTCATCTGGACACACCGTTTATTGAGAGAAACGTTTCGTCATCATCTAAGTGACCTCTTCAGTCTCAACTGACCGCAGGTATCCCCACCCTTATACAGTGGCATAACGACCGGAACCAACGATCGGTTTCATATGCAAATTGGCCAGCATCTGTTTGGTTTCCCCGATGTCAAAGTCACGGCAATCCTCTCGGGCACTTAAGTCATGAGAGGTGATAGATTGTCTGATGCTGTTAGAACAGGACTATGCTATTGAAAGAATGTTGTACCATAGATTATACCCAGGGGAAGCTACACCTAGTCTGTATGCTTTACCTAAAATACATAAACAGGACGTGCCATTACGGCCTATTGTTTGTATGATTAACTCAGTGACCCATAACATCTCTAAGTTTCTGGCATCTATTCTTAACCTGATGGTAGGCAGTAATGAACATCACATTCAGAACACAATGGATTTTGTGGATAAGATGAGGGACATCATTATGGAGGGGGATGAAACAATGGTCTCTTATGATGTTAAGTCACTCTTCATGTGCATTCCTGTTGATGAAGCAGTGGAGGTGGTCCGTATGACATTACAAAATGACCCCACCCTTAGCAATAGGACCACCCTTAACACGGACCAAGTGTGTCTGCTCCTGAAACTGTGTCTTCAGTCCACGTACTTCACATACAGGGGGCAGTACCATAGGCAGAGACATGGGTGCGCTATGAGTTCCCCAGTTTCACCTACAGTGGCCAACTTGTACATGGCCTGGTTAACAGGCCCTGCCCTAACCAGGCATTTGTCAAAGCCAGGAAGACGCCCAAACAGTGCACCAGCCGATCGAAGAGAGAAAAAGGACAACAGCCACCTAAGTGTAAACCGGTGGGGTTTCCGTATGTGGCGCGAGTGTCGGAAGAGTTGAGACGCGTATTTTCCAAACACCGCATCTCAGTTGCTTTCAAACCAAACACGCTGTGCCAGAAATTGGTCCACCCCAAGGATCGGGTCCCCCAGGCACAAACAGAGCATTATAGTGTACGCTGTTCAGTGCCGGGAGGATTGCCATGACTTGTATATTGTGGAAACTATACAGACGCTGGCCAAGAGGACGGCACAACACAGGAGAACTAACACATCAGGCCAGGACTCCACAGTCTACACCATCTACAGGCCAGTGGCCACTCGTTCAAGGATGAGGATGGGCACATCCTTGATAGGGAGGAACGCTGGTTTGAACGGGGAGTCAAACAGGCCATCTATGTGAAGAGGGAACCACCATCCCTGAAAATCTGTTACCATCTTACAATGCTGTGATTGCAACTATTCCCCAATCCTCTGTGAATAGTAGACATGGCCATTGTAACTCTAGTTAATGGTCACGGCAATTTGCATATGAAACCAATCGTTGGTTTTGGTCATTATGCCACTGTGTTGTGTATAAGGGTGGGACACCTGCAGTCAGTTGAGACTGAAGAGGTCACTTAGACGAGTGATGAAATGTTTCTCTCAGTAAACTTTGTGTCCTGATGAACTGACTCACCTCTCTGTGATGTTCTTACCTGGATTATCGAGCATGCATAGAGACAGATGTACATGCGACGGCACATGATGTTGGCCGAGGCTGAAGTGCGACTTGGAAAAAGAGCGGGATGAGTCAATCCAACTCTGAGCAAAGTTGGTAACGCGACGGAACAAAATGTCTTCCGCGGTTTCTGCTAAGTTTATTTGATGGGTTTGAATGGCAGCTGTGAACCTTAATCATTCAAGTCAAATGATACTGTGCAGATTTGACTTTTAGGCTTAATGATTGCCAGTTTACTAGGACTGGAAACCGGCAGGTACCTCCCGATTCAATGCTACAACAATATTTTAGTGTCAGTTCGATACATATTGGGGTTTCTCAAACATCATGGTGCTGTAAATTACTGAGATGTGATATTACAATTTTGAAGGCTCCAGTCCCTCTTACCTACAGCAAAATGTGAAAACTGCAGTAATCCATGGAAAATGTAAAACAGAATGCATTTATTTGGCACGTCCGTGTAGCGTGGCGGTCTATTCCGTTGCCTACCAACACGGGGATCGCGGGTTTGAATCCCCGTGTTACTTCCGGCTTGGTTGGGCGTCCCTACAGACACAATTGGCCGTGTCTGCGGGTGGGAAGCCGGATGTGGGTACGTGTCCTGGTCGCTGCACTAGCGCCTCCTCTGGTCGGTCGGAGCGTCTGTTCGGGGGGAGGGGGAACTGGGAGGGCATAACGTGATCCTCCCACGCGCTGGTGAAACTCCTCACTGTCAGGTGAAAAGAAGCGGCTGGCGACTCCACGTGTATCAGAGGAGGCATGTGGTGGTCCGCAGCCCTCCCCGGATCAGCAGAGGGGGTGGAGCAGAGACCGGCACGGCTCGGAAGAGTGGAGTGGGGTAATTGGCGGGATACAACGGGGAGGAAAAAGCAGGGGGGGTGGGGATTTTGAATTATTGTAATGTTTACTTGGGGAAGCATTCAGACTTGTAGAAATCAGAATTTCTTTACTGAGCAGCACCAATTAATAACCGCAGTTTTGTTGTTTTTGAAATTAAGACTTGAATCAACAAGTGTTGAACGAGCACCCCTTGGGAATATGGGTGGCACATAGACAAGCCAAGACAAGTTAAGGATACAGGGTGTACTGATACAGCCAAACTGTCACCGCCACAGCAAAAACAGAAATTGTGAAGTTTCTAACACCTTAGCTGTGAATTTTCACAAGATGAGCGCAGCGCTGCTCTCGGGAAGCGCTATATGTCCTCGCCATACATGTGCTGCACAGGATGACGGTGGAGGAAATCCCTGCTTTCCCTCCCTCACACCTGCCGCCGTGTCTCGGCTTATGGACACACTAATGCAGAGGTGACGCTGACATTTTAGATTTCAGTCATTTAACTGAGAAGCTTGATCAGAGGACGTGCCTCGTATCTCTTAGAGGATCTACATGGAACTGTGTGACTGCCGCCTCGATGACTGACTGATAGCTTGATCAGTGTCTGCCTGATGCCCTGAATTCCCGAATGTATATAGCTTTTTTTCCCGGAAACTGTCAATGGTGTTGATAAGCCCTTTTAACTAGCACTTTTCAACAGCATTTACGGTTTCTGGGAGCTGCGTTGGTTTTTCACATGGCTGCTGAGCAGTAACGGTTGATTGGACGACCATTTCAAGTTGTCCCCCATTATCCAAACCGCTTATCCTAATCAGAGTCGCAGGGATGCTGGAGCCCATCTCGGCAGCCATCGGGCGGCAGGCGGGGAGACACCCCGGACAGGCCGCCAGGCCATCGCAGGGCTTCACAGTAAGAAGGTCCTGGGTTCGAGCCCCAGGGTAGTCCAACCTTGGGGGTCGTCGTCTGTGTGGAGTTTGCATGTTCTCCCCGTGTCCGCGTGGGTCTCCTCCGGGTGCTCCGGTTTCCTCCCACAGTCCAAAGACATGTAGGTCAGGTGAATCGGCCGTACTAAATTGTCCCTAGGTGTGAATGTGTGTGTGTTGGCCCGTCCAGCGTGTCTCCCCGCCTGCCGCCCAATGACTGCTGGGGTAGGCTCCAGCATCCCCGCGACCCCGATTAGGATAAGCGGTTTGGATAATGGGGCGAAAAAAATATATAACTTGAAATGGTTGTCCAATCAACCGTTACCGCTCAGCAGCCATGTGAAAAACCAACGCGGCTCCCAGTGTCTCCACAGCTGTTGTAGGAGTAAATCTGACACCGTCAGGACTGTAGCCTTAAATCCCCGTATACGTCAACACAACACAGTACTCAAAAGTTACCATGAACAAGAAACACATGGGAGAGACACGGATATGCCGATCTGATGGAGCCCCGCAACATTTCATTTGGCATTTTGTGCAGCGACAGAACGAGAGCCAATCAAGGCCGTCATTACTTCTGAGTGCAGACACAGGAGGAGCTGGTACGTGGGCACTCGCATCCAACGCGGGCTCTCCTTTTAATGATTATGGGAGCCGCGCTGATGCGATTAGACGCAGCCAAACGAAACAAGTCTTTCCACCGTCTCGCTCCTGGACCGGGACTCTTCATTACGTAACGCAGAAAGGCACCGACTCCTCTGCACTCGAGTCGACGGCACACACACAAAAGAAGAAAAAAAAGGATGCAGAGAGTGACCAGAGGCAGCGCCTTTTCATGAAACAGAATAAAAGCGCGTCATTCAGCCCTACAATGATCAGTGACTCAAAGTGAAGTCTGGCGTTTCATTTTTTTCTTCCTTTCTTTCTGTCCGCAGAACGTTCAAGAGTTTCTTCTTGAAACCCAAGGCCCCACTAAGAGCCACAGGTAAGCGGGAGCAGGGTTGCGGCAGGCGTCGCTGTGTTTCAACGCCGGTCTGTATAATAATCCTTTCAATGTGTCAGAAAGTGAAAGAAATTTAGGGGTGTGTGTGTTTCCCCCCCCCACCCCCCCCCCCCGTGTTTGTGAGAGACAGACGCAGAGGCAGAAGGGGGGAGAGAGAGTCTTGCTGTTGAATTCATTAGAGAAGCGAGCTCCGCTAATGGTTTGGATTGACATTACAACACCAGGCTCTGCCAAGACGTTTAGGCGGTTGCCAGTGGCAACCAACGGCGGGAGAGCTTTTAAAACTCTTGCCCGGATTCTCCTTGCACCTTTCCACTGAAGCAGAACTTCCAGATAAAATTCTCATTATCACCTCCTTATTTCTGGGAGTAGCTCGCCGACAGGGGCTTGGCTTCACCTCCCCTTTGCGGGGGTCTCATTAGCCTCTTCCCCCCCACGGCGGCGCTGAGTGAAACCCCGGGACTGCTCGGGGTGCTAGTGACAAAAGAGCAAAAAAATGCGCCGTTAGGTTGTTAGGAGTGACAGCCGCGGCGAGCGAATGGGCTCTCGTTGCCGTCAAGTCACAACAGGAATTGCGGCATTGTCTCGGGGGGGCCGAGATGTAGAAACACGAGTAATGGCGTCGACCTTGCCCGGCTCTTGTTTGCCGGTGTATTGCAGAATGCATTGGAACAATGAGCCCTGCAAAACTCTTGTGGATGACATATCGTCTAAGCATGTATGCCAGTGTGTTGTTGCACAGCGTTTAATGTGTGTATGTCATAAGCTGATTTTGCTGTTTCTATTTGGTGCATATACTGCAGGTGTCTTGTGTATTTTCTTTTTGTAGATTTTCGTGCGTGTGAGTGTACTTGTTGTGCATGCATACGTGTGTTGTTCTGCATGACCTTGTTGGATGAGTGCGTCTGTGTGGCCTGTATAGCCTTACAAGTAGGCATATAATGAATGTGCTTGTTGGGGTGTGTTTGTCCGTTATTTTTTGTGTGTAGTGTCTGTGTGTGTGCATGCATGCATGGGTGTGTGTGTCATTTTTTTTATGCAGAAATGCATGGAATAGGTATATATATTTAAGCTTCCTATGTATGCATGCCTATATATACATATACAGTACAGGTATCCATGTGTGAGGCTACTTGAATGTGCATGTGCATGTGTCATTGACCTCAACACCTCTGTGGGAGTCGTGTAATGAGGGACCCTGCAGATAGCAGAACCCATTAGCCCGGGCTCCACTCGCCCCATCCACAGCCCCTCAAACCACACCGGCCCAGCACGACACAGCCAGGCCCAGGTAGCAGAGTAATTAAGGACTTTAATGGCTGCCCACAAGCCTCGAGCCAGGGCACGGCTTACGAAACACGCAGTTCTGACATTATTACACTTTGCAGGAGCCTCCGCGAGGATTGTTCAGTTTTTTTTTTTGATGAAATGCGGTCAGTTAGGATTTGATCTGGCGAAGCTCTTATCTATGTAGGTCACATCATTTACTTAAGGAAAACCAAGAGGTAAAAACGCTCTGTTTAATGAGCTGCGACCGTATTCCTTACATCCACCTCGCTTTCTAACACGGCTTTGGTTTAAAAGCTTTGTATGCGAACCGACTGCTAAAAAGAAAACTTCCGGCGAAGCCATGTAATCCTCCGGGGTCAGACGCTACACGGAGGATCGTGTTTATTATGAGACGCGGTCGCATCGGCAATTTCTTGCCGAAACACGGGGTTAGCAGCTGCTCGCGTCCTCTAAAAATTGACCTGTTGTGTAAGTCTGATTTGCCAAATTAGGTGAACCCGATACCTCCTGCCTGCGCTTTTTATTTTTCTCTAGGTCAGTGGAACACTTGAACATGGCTTTCATAACCACGGCGGCCCTCAATGTGCGGTGGTCTTTTTCTGCTGTTCTCACCTCACCTATGGAAATGTTTCTAGGTCACTCGTCACCGGAAATACAGGCTGGCCAGTTGTTGAATGGGGCCGGTTAATTGAATCGTAGGCGAGAGGCGTCGTTAGCCTTTGTCAGAAATAAATTACTCTCTTCTGTGCGTTCCCTGCCAAACTAATGACTCCGCGATAAGGCTGAATATTGCAGGCGGCGGGCGCACACATTAGCACCATCAGTCTTTTTGACATCAGCAGACGTTTTAAGTTGGGGAGGAAGACGAAAGACCGTGCGACGCACAAACCCGAAGACCCCTGAAGAGTCGGTGGAAAAGAGATTTTATTTTTTAGGTCAGATGTTACGAGGACCCAAAAAAAAAAAAAGGGGGGGGGGACAAAGGAAAATTTTGAAACCAAGATTAAATGCTAGATTTTATCATACTCAGAAAAAAATGTTTGAGGATGTGTCATTTACTTGAATAGAAATGAAAAGGAAATTAAAAAAAAAGAAAAACTAAAGAAAAGAAAAAGAAAAGAAAAAAACTTTTGAGGATGTAGCACTTGCTTAAATGAAAAGAAAATAGAAAAAAGAAAATAAATAAAAAAAGAAAAACTTTTGAGGATGTATCACTTGCTTAAATGAAATGAAAATAAAATGAAAATAAATAAAAGAAAAATAAGAAAAATAAAAGAAAAACGTTTGAGGACGTATCACTTGCTTAAATGAAATGAAAATAAAATAGAAAAGATAAAAATGAAATAAAGAAAAAAAGAAAGAAAAAATGTTTGAGGATGTATTATCTACTTAAATAAAAATGAAAATGAAATTAAAAAAAGAAAAACTAAATACAAGAAAAAGAAAAGGAAAAACTTGAGGATGCATCACTTGCTTAAATAAAAATGAAAAGAAAAGAAAAAAATAAATAAAAGAAAAATAAGAAAAATAAAAGAAAAACGTTTGAGGATGTATCACTTGCTTGTTGAATAAGGGTTAATTTTCCTGTCTATGCAGTTATTGTATATTTGCAATAACCAGCACGAAATCTACCCTTCCCCTATGTGTACATATGAACATCCAGTCCTCATTTATACACCCTTGCATCTTACCTTGTATTTACAACCACATGCATGTTATTGTATGTTTTGTGCTCGCGCACACATGTGTGTGTGTGTGTGTGTGTGTGTGTGTGTTTGTGTATTTTCCAGCAACGCCGTGCTCCACGTTCACACAGTTTACACACATTCACACCTGTGAGATTCTCAGTGAAGCTGCAATCATTTCAGTATTTGTATATGAGCAATGGGGCGTTGAGTGCCTTGCTCAAGGCTACCTCCGTGGCAGTTATGGAGGGGAGAGGAGCGGCGCCAACCCACTCACTTTCCTCAAATGCTCCCCATGCATTTTGCATGTTGTTTTTCTGGCTCACACGCACATGGAGGGAGTTACAATGAGCACAACACAAGAAGGCATAGTTGGATAAGAGACCATGAGTTTGGTGTGACAGCATGATCATGAGCTTGTATTGTGTAATGCTGAAGAAAAATATCTTCTGCAGTATTACTGCAGGGTAGAGCCAGGATTAATTTGTGTGGGGGGGGGCAGCATAGAGACACAATAGCAGATGGATTCAGATACAAGACGGTCATATTTTCAGTTGCAAGCAGGGGTCACATTAACCGAGAATTTTCGGTCATTTACTGAATTTTAAAAGGGTTGATGATGGATAATTCCAAATGCCTTCCATCATTTCGACAGAATTAATGAATCAGCGTTGTTGGCTTTTTGAGAAAACTGACTTATGATCCTGTCCGTTGTGGCGAGGACACACTAGAGCGGAGCCAGTACTGCATGCCAGAATGTATATTTATGATTCAAAAAGGGTACGCGAGTAACCGTCTTTGCTAAGGCACTATCGAAACATACTTGGGAGACAGTTGTTTTGCTGTCTGTCTGTAGCATGCTACCGCCATTTAAGAGCTTATTCAGTATTGGAGACACTTGCATGTGAGGTTCTTGTATGAATAAATTGCCATTTCTTTATTGTTACCATAACTTTATACATTTTTGTTAAGCACAGCCTATGACCTATTGTAGCAATGGTGTTATATAATTGTATAATATTTTAACCATTAAAATCCACACATGCCGGTTCGAATCCCTGTGTTACCTCCGGCTTGGTCGGGCGTCCCTACAGACACAATTGGCCGTGTCTGCGGGTGGGAAGCTGGATGTGGGTATGTGTCCTTGTCGCTGCACTAGCGCCTCCTCTGGTCGGTCGGGGCGCCTGTTCGGGGGGGAGGGGAACTGGGGGGGAATAGCGTGATCCTTCCGCGCGTTAACGTCCCCCTGGCGAAACTCCTCACTGTCAGGTGAAAAGAGGAGGAGGCATGTGGTAGTCTACAGCCCTCCCCGGATCGGCAGAGGGGGTGGGGCAGCGACCGGGATGGCTCGGAAGAGTGGGGTAATTGGACGGGTACAATTGGGGAGAAAAGGGGGGGGGGGAAATCCAAAAAAAAAAAATCCACACATGCACAAAATATAATATTGGTAAACATGGAAACAACAGGGGAAATAGACTGTAACAGAATTTGTACAACCCTGTCCGTCACAGTGACAGATCATAATTAATTACAGCACAGCCCCTGATTACAAAAATCTACACCACTGATCCATAAGGTAGCTTTACCTTTATTTCCCAACATGCTAACTTCTTGTTCTCTTAATGGGTCTCTGTGCAGCTCCGGAGATGTGAAAGCTGGGGGCCCGTCCCAAAGTCTGGCCTCCCGCTACCGAAAGAGCCCCTGGACCGTGGCCACACTCACCCAGGAGGCAAAGGAGCTAACTCGGACTGTCAGGGCCATCCTGGAGGCCGACTGTAAGTGAGCTCCGCCCGTCTCTGCTTGCCTCGGCGTACCATGTGTCCTGCATGCCCTCTTCCTCGCCCTCCTCCTGCTCTCCGTGTCTCACCACCGTGCTGCCCGTGGGTCCCGCATGCAACTTCCTGCGGATGAACTGAAAACCAAACCGAACTGTTCCACCTGCTGTTGTGAGTGACTGTCCTCCCCGTTTCAGTGCTTACCTTCTAGAGGACGCGACTGTAAGAGAGCAAAGCCGGCCAGTTTCTAGAGAACGAACGCCTCGGCTCCTAGCAGACACCGGCGAGGAAACCCAACAGCAAAACTGTCCCGAGTTGTGAACCCCGACCAACACTTTCCCTCCCTAGGACTTGTGGCTTCTGTTTGCATGAAACGTGGCCCTGTTTCTGCAAAGCGACGGATTTCTCACTTCACACACTTGACATTTGTCCACAACCTATGGTAACGCTTCACCTCTTCCTGCGGAAAAGTATTTTGTGGTTTATACTGTCGTGGGTGTAAACGTTAGACCGTTAGGATGCAGCTCCCACGGCCCCCGGCGCTACTTATCCTACAGCTGTCGTATTCCTCCACACCAAACGGGGAATCCATTTGGAAATGTAAATTGTGTCCCTCTCCATCAACTGCGCTAACAGAATTAGCATTTGATCAGTAAGTGTCGATTTAGTTTTACCGTCTACAACTCAAAAACAGTAAGACAAGCTGCACAGTAGTAAGATAGACCTCATGGATGCCTACACCTCTGTGCAGCCATCAACACGGTCCATTGTGTGCTGGCACAATGATACCGTCAGTGTTTAACGAAGACTGGATTTGTTTAAGTTCATTGTGTATGAGAGGGATTTTCATTGTGAAGAGTTCATACAATACCACGGAGTACCGCCGATACTTTCCCGCAGCAGAATACACAGATTCACTTACAAAGAATTGGGTAATTGTAAAGGAAAATGTTCCCCAGCCTATCTCTGCAGCATAAATGGATTGATACCTTTGGTTGACGGTCGATGTTATGCAACATTTCACATTATATTTTCGCTATTTGCCGTAGCTGACGCGCCGATCCAGGGCTTCTTGCACAAATGTTAGATTGTACCATAGCTCGCTGCCTCACTAATGTCATTATCTGGTTCCTGTTCGTCTTTGTGTCTGAGTGGCAGAACGCTTGTGCTTGTACCGTAGCTTAGACTGCACAACAATGTATTGAAGCATCGCAAAGCAATATGAGCACATAATCCTCAACAGAAATATCACACACACACCTACACACCCTCACCATCAGCAAGGCGAGGGCAAGGTACGTGATCAAAAGAGGAAGGGAAGAGATGAGGGGGGCGTAACATCCACGCTGAAAGGCGGTTATCGCCTTGCTGAAGACCGATGAATCAATGTCGAGGGTAAAGTAGGCCGTAGTGCTTCTGAGCCCGGAGGTCTGGAAGCCAAACACTTTACAAGCACCGTTGGATGGCTTATTGAATGCAGAACAGATGTGTTTCTGGTTCGCAAAATTCCATCCGTGTTTATTGCATTTGTGATAAATGCATAGTGCCTCTTCCAACAGCTTCAAAAATTGAAAATAATTTTTTTCCTCCCCCCTTTTTCTCCCCAACTGTACTTGGCCAATCACCCCACTCTTCCCGAGCCGTCCCGGTCGTTGCTCCCACCTCCTCTGCCCATCCGGGGAGGGCTGCAGACTACAACATGCCTCCTCCGATACATGTGGAGTCGCCAGCCGCCTCTTTTCACCTGACGGTGAGGAGTTTCGCCAGGGGGACGTAGCGTGTGGGAGGATCACGCTATCCCCCCCCCCCCCAAACAGGCGCCCTGACCGACCAGAGGAGGCGCTAGTGCAGCAACCAGGACACATACCCACATCTTCCCACCCACAGCCAACTGTGTCTGTAGGGACGCCCGACCTAGCCGGAAGTAACACAGGGATTCGAACCGGCGAGCCCCGTGTTGGTAGGCAACGGAATAGCCCGCCATGCCACCCGGACGCCCCCAAATGCATAGTGCTTTTGAAACAACATGTACTTGTAGCATCTAGGCCTCTTCCAATAGATTGAAAATTGGGAGCTAAATTCTCAAATAATGGTGTCAAGCTTCACCAGCCGGGTGTGGTTTGCTGCTGCGGTGGGAGTACGCATCACCACAGGGATGTCGCTTCGCTTTGGGGTGTTGTTAGCCCGAGTAGCATACCACCGCTTGTCTGTAGCCTTTTTTTTTTTTTTTTTAAGTATTCTACCTCAATAAAACCTCGCCTGAAGATAACAAAAGTAACCGATTCCCCAGGGGACTCGTCCTCCCCCTGCACCATGCATTCATCCCATTCCAGTAAACGGAGCGATGGAAACGGCCAACGGAGGTGGAGGTCTCCCGGTTCTGATACAAGTCCCGCGCTTAACATTTTGGCCTCGTCGCCAGGAGCTTCCAGCGCTCCGCCTGACAAACAAGGATTAAGAGACAGAGACGAAAGACTGGGAGGTTAAAGAGTCACTTAGTCGGGCAATTTACTGTGACCTGGGGGGGAACGTTGCGTGACTCACAGCGAGGCCATTACCGTCGAACTGACAGTCGCAGAAATGTGGGATTACCATAATGACGGTCCACGCTGGACTCCCTAGTGGTCTGCAGCATCGTCTTCATTCGTCGTGTGCATAAAGCATGTGAAAACATTTTTTTTTTTTTTTACAATCTTGGAGAGTGATTAACGACATTAAATTGGCGTCTACTAAAACGAAAAACCTCGGGGGGGCGGGGGGGGGGACAACTTGATGTAGGCTCACTTTCGTGCATCAGTTCAGTCACAGGGATCTGTTTTTTATTCTGACTTGTTTTATTCGTTTTATTTT